>NC_056750.1:209873066-209943066 GCF_019279795.1 Protopterus annectens | reverse complement strand
ATTACTGGCTTCAGCTGTAAGGCCACCCTTATAGGGCAGCATCACTGTTGCAGTGTGTCACTCATCAAGGTCAAAACCAGTAGCTAAATATACATTAAACAATGGAAGGAGTGTAACTTTAAGGGCTTTTTTAACACTATTAATTAAGTAAGCAGGTATATTATCAGGTCCCATGGAAGAAGTATTTTTAGTTTTGGCTAACACCTTCAGTAAATGATCTTTAGAGATAATCTGAGGAGAATGGATTCAGATATTTTAGGGTTTTAAATAGAACTCTCAGGGATGAAGTTAACACTAAATTTGTTTTTTAAGGCTATTGACAAAGTTTATTAGGTCAGAATAGGAAGCGTCATTATAAATAAGTTCAGAGCAATGTAGGGTATTGTTTTTCCATTTTCTAACACAGTTAAAGAAGAACTCATAATTATCTTTGGCTTCAGAAGCCAACTTACTCTAATGAACTCTTTTGATTTTATCGATGAGAAAAAGGGTTTTGGATCTACTAAATAATTTAAGAAATTTCTTTCTGTGGCTGTGAAATTAATGTATGCTGGTGGAGAACCAGAACTGGTTATTTGTTTGAATTTCCCATGACATGTGGTTTTCGTAGGGACTGCTAGGTCTACGCATTTCTCTAAATGGGTGTAGAATTCCTCAGTGAAGCTTGTTGCGGTATCAAGGTCAGGGGATGTGCAGTTTTAAGTAAATTTTAATATTTGTTAATAGAGTATATTAAGCTTGGCATGTCAGTATACCTTAAATTCACTTGGGTTTGTTGTAGAAGCTTTGGGGAGTTTAAAGGAGAAGGTTGCAATTCTGTTGTCAGACATCACTGAGGAAGGACACAATATAGGAGGAGTGCAAGAGGCAGCCATATTTGTAAGAATCAGTTCAAGAATGCAGTCTCCTCTCGAAGGTTTATTCAGCAACAGCTCAAATGAATTCTTGTTTATTAAGTTTGGAAAATTGTTGGCATATCCTACATTGGTGGTATAGATGACCCACATTACTAAAGTGTAGTTATAGTCACCCCAAATAAGGGAGCTTTCACTACTAGAGAAATCATTTAGAACACTGAGGAATCTTACATGGTCATCAGTGGACAAGTAATATGTTCTGTAACAAGTTATTAGTTGGTAATTAAACCTTTCTAGAGGGGTTCATAGTTCAATGTGTTCAGTCTGTGAGTCACTGGGGATTTGCCTGAAGGTAATATGTCCCTTGACAAATATACAAACTCCAGTACAGATGCCATTGGGTCAATAGTGACCTCTACTACATTAAATTGATGTTATGGCAAAGATGTGGCATAGATGCCCTGAAATGAAGCATAGCTTTTAATATTCTATGTCCAATGATTTTAACCTCTAAAGGTTTTTCAGCAGCCATCTTTTGGAACTAATGATGTTCTTCGTGTTTCACTGTTGCAGTCATTACATTTGGGTAATCCTGTTGGCAGGTTGCCCTCAGTCGGCCTGAATTCCAAAGTCCTGGGTCCTGCGTCAGCTGCTGTTGCCCCTTCGCTGACATCAGGTCGTCAGGGGTATAAAAGAAGCAGCCGATGCCATTTTCTTCAGTCTTTCTTGCCACGTGGTGCCCGAAGCAGAAGCAGTTCGCAAGTGCCTGTCGGCCGACTCCTGAGATTTTTGTGTTCGAGTTTCAGATCCAAAGTCTTCAATAAAGCTAAGTACCCTGTTGGGGAAACTTTTTTCTTGCATACCCTACCAAGGACATTTTAGAGGCTGCTACTTGGAGTTCAGTGCACACCTTTGCAAAGCACTATCATCTGCCACTCTACTCTAAATCCAGGGCAGGCTTTGCCACTGCAGTTTTGCAGGGCCTCATAGCCACTCCTAATGCTGTTTAGCTCCAGCCTCCCAACCATAGCTTTGGGACTCTACCCAAATGTAATGACTGCAAAAGTGAAACACGAAGAACATAGTACAGTTGTGTACACTTACCATAAATGTAGATGTTCAAGTGTATTCACTGTTGCAGTCCGGGTTATCCACCCGCCATCCCCCTTTTCTTCTGATGGAACCTATCTTTTCTTCTCTGATTTATACAACCCATGTGGTGTATTTGCTTGTAGATGAAGGTAAAGTTTATACTGGTGCATGTAATTATATATATATATATATATATATATATATATATATATATATATATATATATATATAAATTTTGGCAACCCTTTTAGGGGGAACCTGACATCTGGGGCAAGAAAAACTAAAGAAAATGTTGGCTGCTTCTTTTATACCCCTGATGACCTGACATCAGGGAAGGGGCGACAGCAGCCGGCGCAGGACCCAGGACTTTGGAATTCAGGCCAACTGAGGGCAACCTGCCAGCAGGATTACCCAAATGTAATGACCACAACAGTGAATACACTCGAACATCTACATTTATGGTAAGTGTACACAACTGTATTTTTCTGTAATATGTAACAAAACTTGGAAGTTCTATCAGGTGACAGAACCAGTTTTTAAAAGAACATGAATTTGTTCTAAGAATCATCCTAACTAAAATTGCTTAGGCCTTCTCTAGACTACACTACCCTGCTAATTTGATTTATGGAATTAGTTGTTTAGTTCACAGGCAGATTTATTAACTTGTTTGGAGCTCCCTTCAGTGTGATATTCCTTGTTTTAAGTTCAGCTGGTAGGCTGTTTACAGTGTAAGAGCAATATTATAAAGAAAAGGCTCCTTATCAAGTGCTTAATAAAAAAGGATTAAAAGCAATAGCATTGCCATTTTCTAATCATGAGTATACAGTGAGGTGAGAAATTGAACACGAAAAAGTGGGTCTAACTATTCTCATACAGGAGCATATATACAAGTATGGTTAACAAGAGAGTGCATTGTATGTCACAGGCTGGCAACTTAGCACAGAATGTTAATGTAGTAATTGGCTGTTTTATTCTCCTGAACTCTTAGGTCTGAATCCATTAGTTTCCACTTGAAGATTGACAGCTTCTGTTTGAAACCTCTATGACACTGAGAAAATGAATTTACAAGGCAGTGCTCTTACATCAGCCTTGAAAGAAGTATTTGTTCTTAAGAGGCTTATCTATTTATCTATTTAACAAATAAACAAAAGGCCTAAATAACTAAAATGTTTTTCACAGATGAGAAGTTATGTGGGTCTTGTCTAGGGTGCACAATGATATTCCACTTTAGAAGTAAGTAAATATTCATCAGTTATTTAGATTAAGCTGGAGTTGCCTGGAATTACTGTGCAAATACAGAAGTATAAGCCTACAGGCAGCACTTTCTAATTTATGAATCAGATCACCTTTGGTTATAGTATCACGTGGTAAGTAATCTGCTGCGTCTTTTTGACAGCTTGACTTGGAGAAGGGCCTTTTCTGTTATCCATTCAGCATGGAAGTAAAGAAGGCAGGATCCTAAAAAAACTCCTAGGTGCCCACATATTTGTGTGTTATTGCAACATCTAGGGTATCATTACTGGTGAAAGCAGCAGGCCTAGTTTGTACAGGGCACCAATGGCAAGCAAGCCTAATTTGTGCAGGGCACCAATGGAAGTAGGCTTAGTTTGTGCAGGGTACCAATGAGCACTCACTATACCTGCTCTGGTCAGAAATATGACTTTATGTCCATTTGCCTCATCATAGCCCCTCTAAACTTTCTGGCATGAAAAATATTGTTCATAACTGCTGCTTAAGTTATGATATAAATATATTAAGGCAGCTGTGTTATATACATATTCTGATATGGAACTGCCATAGAGAACTAGTTCATCTTAAAGTAATCAAGGAACAGTTGCTCACGATTTAATTGCCCAATTACAACTGCTCAAGTTTTGAGGTTGTACAAACCACTGCGTGCAAGATTTCCCCACTGCATTGTGACCATGGACTTACAATGAGTTCATGAGTATGGGGATGCAGTGGGGGCTTGCATTTAAATCACTTATAGCAGAAGTGATTGACAGGGAACTAAGTGAGAGACTAGTAAACATTATTTAATATGTGTTTAGAAAAAATAAGAGCTATATTCATGTATTCAGATTAGCTGATCTAGAAAGATTTTTTTGTCTAATTTAAAGAGTTAATATTATAGTTGTTGCTTTATTAAAATGTGTATTACTTAATATTACTGTCAAATATTTAAAGTCATGGATTTTTTTTTAGTAACATTGCCAGGACAATAAAAAATGTCCTACCAGCATCTGTTTAGTTTATGACTGTCAAACAGGAATAAAAGCAGAAGTCATACTTGGGTTAGTCAGGAATTAAGGAGCAATTAATTGAGAATATTTTATGTACACATTGATAAGTGCATAATGTGAATCATTTGGTATTGATCAGCTCCCCTGTAAAAGTATTAGTTATATAGCTGTTTAGTACAAACCTAGTGGGAAGATGAATGCCGCTGCTTTGCTGTACCAAATGTTTGCATTAAACATTTTCATTTATGCTTCTTGTTGCTTTTTTATAGTACTTGCATGTGTATGCATTTATATATTTATAAAATAATTATTTGTGCAATTGCAGTCTGTTTTTCAGCTTGATTGTGATCACCTCACAAAATTATATCAAGCACAATCCACTAAATCTCAGTTAATCAGTGAGGAAGCAATGACCTGCCACCACTGCTGGACATAGTAAATCCTGCTCTTGAGTTTCACTGAGGTTTGATCATCTGTATTTAATCAATGTTATGTAAGTGAAACACAAATCTTTTTATAAAAAGGAATAGAGATCCCTGCTCCCACATACACACGTGGTAGTTCCACCAGGTGAATGCATAACAGAAAATGGAAACAGGCATGGAGAGGGACATTTTAATGAGGATTAGACTTTTGACATATGTGGACAATACAGATTTCCGTACCAGATCGGTCAAGGCTCAGGGTAACAATGACCTCCACTGGCATTGTTAGCCAACATGGTGTTGGTGGAAACTGGGCTACTGTTGGCTGAAGAAGAAGGAGAAGAAGAGGGGGAAGGCATGCCTGAAGGCAGGAAGGGAGGGAGAAGGTTAGGAGTGTGGAAGTGAGGGTAGGAACTTTGAATGTTGGCAGTATGACTGGTAAAGGGAGAGAGCTAGCTGATATGATGGAGAGAAGGAAGGTTTATATATTGTGTGTGCAAGAGACCAGATGGAAGGGGAGTAAGGCCAGGTTTATAGGAGGTGGGTTCAAATTGTTCTAGCATGGTGTGGATGGGAGGAGAAATGGGGTAGGGGATATCCTGAAGGAACAGTATTTCAAGAGTGTTTTGGAGGTGAAAAGAATCTCAGCTAGAGTGATGTTTATGAAGCTGGAAATTGATGGTGTGATGATGAATATTGTTACTGCATATGCTCCACAAGTTGGGTGTGCAATGGATGAGAAAGAAAACTTTTGAAGTGAGTTGGATGAAGTGGTGGTGAGTGTACTCAAGAGTGAGAGAGTGGTGATTGGAATGGATTTCAATGGGCATGTTGGTGATGGGAACAGAGGGGCTGATGAAGTGATGGGTGGGCATGGTGTTAACGACAGAAATGTAGAAGGACAGATTATAGTGAATTTTGTGAAAAGGATGGACATGTCTGTGGTGAGTATGTATTTTAAGAATAAGGAGGGGAATAGGGTGATGTACAAAAGTGGAGGAAGATGCACACAGTTGGATTATAGCCTATATAGGAGGGCCAGTCTGAAGGAGATTGGAGACTGTAAAGTGGTGGCAGGGGAAAGTCTAGTTAGGCAGCATAGGATGGTGGTCTGTAGGATGACATTGGTGATCAAGAAGTGGAAGAGGAGTGTGAGGGCAAGGATCAAATGGTGGAAGTTGAAAAAGGGTGATTGTGAGGTGGAGTTCAGGGAAGAGTTAAGACATGCACTGGGTGGCAGTGAAAGTTACCGAATAGCTGGGTAACTACAGCAGAGCTGGTAAGGGAGACAACTAGAAAGGTGCTTGGTGTGACATCTGGACAGTGGAAGGAGGACAAGGAGATCTGGTGGTGGAACGAGGAAGTACAGGAGAGTGTACAGAGAAAGAGGTTGGCGAAGAAGAAGTGGGATTGTCAGAGAGATGAAGAAAGTAGGCAGGAGTATAAGGAGATGAGGTGTATGGTGAAGAGAGAGGTGGCAAAGGCTAAGGATAAGGCATATGGAGAGTTGTATGAAAGATTGGACACTAAGGAGGGAGAAAAGGACCTGTACCGATTGGCTAGACAGAGGGACCAAGCTAGTAAAGATGTGCAGCAGGTAAGGGTGATAAAGGATAATGAGGGAAATGTACTCACAAGCGAGGTGAGTGTGTTGAACAGATGGAAAGAGTATTTGAGGGGCTGATGAATGAAGAGAATGAGAGGGAGAGAAGGTTGGATGATGTGGCGATAGTGAATTAAGAAGTGCAACAGATTAGCAAGGAGGAAGTAAGAACAGCTATGAAGAGGATGAAGAATAGAAAGGCTGTTGGTTCAGATGACATGGAGGTGTTTAGGAGAGATGGCAGTGGTTTTTAACCAGATTGTTTAATGAAATCTTGGAAAGTGATAGGATGCCTGAGGAGTGGAGAAGAAGTGTTTTGTTACCGAATTTTAAGAATAAGGGTGATGTGCAGAGCTATAGTAACTATAGAGGAATAAAATTGATGAGTCACAGCATGAAGTTATGGGAAAGAGTAGTGGAAGCTAGGTTAAGAAGGGTGGTGATGATTAGTGAGCAGCAGTATGGTTTCATGCCGGGAAAGAGCATTACAGATGCGATGTCTGTTCTAAGAGTGTTGATGAAGAAGTATAGAGAAGGTCAGGAGATGCATTGTGTATTTGTGGACTTAGAGAAAGCATATGATAGGGTGCCTGGAGAGGAGTTGTGGTATTGTATGAGGAAGTCAGGAGTGGCAGAGAAGTATGTAAGAGTACTACAGGATATGTATGAGGGTAGTCTGACAGTGGTGAGGTCTGCAGTAGGAGTGAGAGATGCAGACCTCACCACTGTCAGACTACCCTCATACATATCCTGTAGTACTCTTACATACTTCTCTGCCACTCCTGACAGTGGTGAGGTCTGCAGTAGGAGTGAGAGATGCATTTAAGGTAGAGGTGGGATTACATTAAGGATCAGCTCTAAGCCCTTTCTTATTTGCAATGCTGATGGACAGGGTGACAGACAAGATCAGAGAGGAGTCCCCGTGGACTATGATGTTTGCGGATGGCATCGTGATCTGTAGTGAGAGTAGGGAACAGGTTGAGGAAACCCTGGAGAGGTGGAGATATGCTCTAGAAAGGAGAGGAATAAAGTTCAGCAGGGCTAAGACAGAATATATGTGTGTGAATGAGAGAGAGGGAGGATAGAGGAATGGTGAGGATGCAGGGAGTAGAGTTGGCGAAGGTGGATGAGTTTAAATACTTGGGATCAACAGTTCTGAGTAATGGTGAGTGTGGAAGAGAGGTGAAGAAGAGAGTACAGACAGGATGGGATGGGTGGAGAAGAGTGTCAGGAGTGATTTGTGACAGACGGGTACCAGTAAGAGTGAAAGGGAAGGTCTACAAGAGGGTAGTGAGACCAGCTATGTTATATGGGTTGGAGACGGTGGCAATGACAAAAAGGCAGGAGTCAGAGTTGGAGGTGGCAGAGTTAAAGATGTTAAGATTTGCATTGGCTGTGAAGAGGATGGACAGGATTAGGAGTCAGTATATTAGAGGGTCAGCTCAGGTTGGATGGTTTGGAGAGAAAGTCAGAGAGGCAAGATTACGTTGGTTTGGACATGTGCTGAGGAGGGATGCTGGGTATATTGGGAAAAGGATGCTAAGGATGGAGCTACCAGGTAAGAGGAAAACAGGAAGGCCTAAGATAAGGTTTATGGATGTGATTTGAGAGGACATGCAGGTGGTTGGTGTGACAGAGCAAGATGCAGAGGACAGGAAGAAATGGAAACAGATGATCCATAGTGGCGACCCCTAATGGGAACAGCCGAAAGAAGAAGAAGAAGGCTTTGCTGGAATTTCTAGTGGGGGAAAACAGCTCTGCTAATTAGGAAAACTCACTTAACAAAGCAATAGGGACTGCTCTCTTGCAGATGAGCTGCCTGGAATTAAGGTGTTCAAAGTCAGCGGATAATCTGTACACTTTTATTGCCAGAATAAACCTAGTGTAATATAAACTATTGATTTGGGAGTCCAGAGAAGTCTAGAGTGCTTTTGATGAAAGGAAGAGACAGTGAGAGAGAGAGAGACTAAAACAGCTGGGTCTGAGATGGGAGTCCTGTGAGAGGTCTGTGAATGCAGGTGAAAGTCCTGATATTGCCCCCCCCCCGCTGTAATTTTGATTTTGGACACTCATTCCAGTCCCATCTCATTTGCTCATCTACTGAGTACAGTGAGATCATTTGGGAAGGACTATTCCCTTTCTTCTTTGATTTTTTTTTACAGTCCTACCAGTCCCATCTCATCAGCTCATTTTACTGTGTACAGAGAAAGCATTTGGGAAGGCCAATCCTATTAGTTTCTTAATCTTGAATTATCTTCTGTTTCCTCCTTCTCCACTTAAAAATTTAAACTTTATTCAGCTACTTTTACTGTAATTGTGTTCTTCCTACTTTATTACCTTATTTTACTTTGCTGCTTGCTCTTAAGTGTTTAAGTGGTTTTATTCTGCTGCATTTATTACTGCTTGTTAGTAGCCTGATTAAATTTATTATTCTAAGCCTTTTAATTTTGGTTTTAGCAATTGGGCTTTAGGACAGTTATTTTACATTTAAGAAGGTTTTTGTGGTCTACACTCTTGTGGACAAACCCTTATCAAAACCCTCTCTCCTACTATGTCTGGACATTTGCCATCAGTTTCACCTGCCAGTCTGGTTGACATGGGCATATTGAGACAGTGTTGCAACTGCCTCATGTTCACTGACAGCCCTGCTCTCCTAGCACATAATTCTTGTGAGAAATGCATCTACATCAGTAGCTTGGAATCCATGCCCTCTCGCGCCACAGTCAGTACGCCTGACAAACAAGAGATTGCCAGCACAAACACCACACCAGCCACATCACATAGCCAAGCACAACACACACCGACCTATGCAGAGGTCCTCAATAAAAACTTACCTAAACAGCAGAGAACTCCAAAATACACTCACAAACATTTCACACACAACACCAAACACATCACATACAGCAGACAACACACACAAACACAGTCCATAAGGCATAACAATAAACCAACGTGATCCATAACGCATAACAATAAACCAAACATACTAGTCATTAGCAACTCAGTTGGGAGACACATCGATGTCCCTCTCACCAGGCTCGACAAGGAGAAGGTCACAGTCAGTTGTCTGTCAGGTGCCAGAATCAGCCACATCACGCACACACAAGTCTCTCCACAACAGGTACAAGTATGACTGTCATTGTCCATGTTGGTGTGAATGACCTGAGATGTACCTCCCTGGACTATATGAAGTGAGACATGATTGAGCTCTCAGAGTATGCATTCTAGGCAGGTATGACCCTAGCCCTAAGTAGTATCTTACCTTCACCGAGAATGATACCACAATACCAACAAAAAATAATTGATTTCAACAATTGGCTTAGTTTCTGGTGTCATTCCAAGGAGATCTAGTATCTGTCTGCCTGGGATGACATGATTGATAGGCTTTGATGTTTTGCCAGAGATGATCTCCACCTGTCACCCCTGGGATTCAGGATTCTGGCCAAGGCTCTTGCCTTACCCATTGTGCATTTTTTAGGCAATGTCCCAAAGACAAATCTTCCAACATAAAAGATCTGTCAAAAAGCAAATTCAAGGTCATGCTGCTTAATGCTAAGAGCCTTAACCTGAAAATGGACTCACTGGTGGCTCTCCTCATATTGGAAGGTGCAAACGTCTGTGCAGTCACGGAAACTTAGTTCAAGGCTGCGGAGAGCACCCCTGGCTTACCAGGCTATAGTCCTCATTCCACACATTTTGACCCAAAAATGAGGTTGGGAAAACTAAATATTTATGTACTCCCTCCTGCTCAAGTTCCTTTATATCACATTCCTGTCCCAGACTGCTATTTTCTTGGTGCTGTAGCTTTCCTGCTTTAAATGTTGCTTTTGCAGATTTATTAAGACTGAACAACATTCTTATATCATCTGAGAAAGTTATTGACCACTTCCAGTTGTGCTTTTTTCTGATGAACTATACAGTTTTAAATCATTCACAAACAGGAGACGAAAAATCTTTACAGTTTGTTTTTGTCTGGGAGCCAAACTGTAACCATGACCTAATCTGTTAAGTAGACAGTTTAGTGGATTTACCACTCTTTCATGGTCACTTTTATGTAATTGATCAATGTAGGGTATATCTAATACATCTGTAAGCACTCCTTTATCCATGAAAGTGGGATGCTGTCAAATGCTTTTTTGTAATCTGTCCATGCCATACTTAGATTCTTCCCTTTTTTACAATTCTACTTTATGGCTTTATTTAACAATAAATGATCCTTTGATCGATATGACTTTGTTTTGTTACCCTTTTGTTCAATTAGCATGATTGAATTTTCTTCTAAATGACTCTAAACTCTGTCCAGTATACAATTCCAGTCGGAAGGCTAATTATTGGTCTGTAGTTCTTAGGATAGCTTACAGGTTCGCTCTTAAGAAGGAGTATTATTTTTCTTGTTGTTAACCAGGTTGATGTCTGTTCGGGGTGCCATATATGCAGTTCTTACTCATGGCTAAATCTTCCTGTAAAGATGTTAATACTTTTATCCAAAAGTTAGGCATTGCATCTGGGCCTGGAGTTTTCCATTTAGGAGCTTTTCTTAATTTTGTTTGACTTTCTCTGGCCATTACTTCATCCCATTTCATATCCTGTACATTTGAAGTGTTTAGTGTTTCTTTTACTTCTTCTTCCATTCAGTATCTTTGCTATGTTTGTAGATATTTTCCCAAAATGTGTCTATTTCTTCTTTTTTGGTGATATTTCTATTCCTTTTGACTTGTTTCTAAATTTTCTATAGAGCTTTTTTGGGTCATCAGTGAATTGCTTATTTTATACTTTTCCTTTATATTTATCTGCATATCTTCTAAGTTTTTCTGCCTGTGCTGATATCTTTGTTTATTATTTGCAATAGTGCACAATTAATTTGGGGACTCGTTCTATCATGCTGTGATGGTACCAGAGTTGGATTTTCTACACTAAATCCTTCACTTCAGAGATAATCCCATAATCCATCACTTCAGTTTCTGTTGCTTTAACTTCTCTATTACTATTCCTCTTTTCTACATCTTCTTTTGTTTTCTTATTTTCTGATATTGCACCGTATTAAATCTCTTTTTCTTTCCCATGTTCGTATTTTTTCTTCAGATGTATCCCGGTCCTGCTCATGCATTTCCTGTAAGAGATTAACAATGAAATGAGAAGTTATAACTGTAATAGCTTTTTCAATGGAAGAGCTTAACCAACTTGTACCTTTACATATTTTATTCTTGATTATGTTATTGGATTTGCTATTTGCTAAAGAAGTGAATAAATATAGATAAGATATTATAATTATATCAATAGTTGCAATGAACTAGTGCTTTTATATAGTACTAGAGATTAAGTTGTGTATTTATAGAATCTGGTGATGTTACTGTTGTTACAAGTTCAGTACAAGTCTCTGTTATTTATGACCTTGGAAAGTCAGCCAATGCTATGTTCATCATTTAATTAAATTGATTATATTAGTTCAATCTGAATTCACTATTACATGAGAAATATGTTGCTGTAAGATAAAATAAATATTTGTCCTAAGATTTATTTACATCCTTCCTTCAACTACTTGGATTCAGAAAGATCCTCACTTCTCGCATAAATTACCTACCACAGGTAGGTCAATTTCCATGACTGTGACAAAATGCATTTCAGAGCCAGCTATAGCCACAAAGAGAAAGATGTTATTATCATCTCTTTAGCATGTCTTAGAATTGCCCTTGTGATGTCAGACCTGATGGCATCTGTAGGAGAATGAGTTATATAGAAAGACCCCCCCACACACACACATTCAGACACCCATGCAGAAATACACACATACATACACATGTGCACACACATTCACCAAACAGTGAACAAGTGCAATCACAGTCACTCACACCCACAGAAACACTAACCCAGTCACCCATGTCCACTCTCCAATTCACATGCAGAAATCAAGACTCTATTCCATGCCTAATTCCCATACTGTGACCTCCCAGGCAGACACACACACACACACACACACACACACACACACACACACACACACACACACACACACACACACACACACACACACACACGCGTGCACGTCCACACACATCCACACATTTAAACATGCTAACAGACCCCTCAATCTCTCATCTTCTCTAAATTCTCTTGCAGCATATCTGCTTTCATTGGAATGAATGGGTGACCACTGCCTTTTGATGATGTTACCTGTTTCCTCCAATAATGGAAATTTACACATCTGATCGATTTTCTGAATTATTTGGCAGTGTAAATTGGGATGTGCTGTAATTTGTAGGGAAAACAAATTGCTAATTAGCATTACCCTATCCCCAGATTACCTCCTTAGCCTGCAGCTTGGCCAGTGAGATTGCCCTCCATGCTGAGAATCCCACTAGTGGGAAACCGCAGCAGTAGCCCAGTCTACGAATCACAAAGGCTTTCCTCAAGTGAAAAAACAACCATGTTAAAGCTTCCCACTTATGGTAAGCCTTTTTGAATGCCATATCACTTTCTTTATGTATTATAAATGGTTCTCTGTTTCATTTATGATTGTATTTATTGTATTATTAGATATATTCCATTTGTTGAACTCATTTACTTATTTCGACAGATATGCATTAAGGTAACAGTTTTAATGTTCACTGTAGGCCTATTCATCTTCCTTAAAGAAGAGGAAATAAATCAAATGTTATTTATATGCTGTTTTGTTTGTTTAGTTATTTACTTAGCTGTCATTCTATACTTATTTTCGCTATCTTTCTAATTATTTTGAACACTCCTAATACTATGCCTACCTATTAATTATTATTATGCAGCTTGATAGTATACTGACTTTGTAACAAAGAGCGATAAAGCTCGTATAGATGCCAAATGATTTACCTACTCAAAGTATATATGTACATGTGTCCCCAGCTTGTTCTAATTAAGGGGAATTATTACATATCTTCATCTTATTTCATATATAATAATTAAGCTTTAAATACAGAGATAAGCATGAAGATTAGAACAATGATTAATAATTTAGACATTTTTCTAATACGGCATATATTATTGTTTGTGAACATTTGTAAGGATGCTTAATATCTATTTTGTTCAGTCTAGTGTTTGGTACATCTTCTAGAATTTATTATATATAAAACTGAATTATGAATATAAACACGGGCAATGTATAATATGAGGAGAGATAGGAACTTATATCATATTTGACACTTCCAGTTTGAATTTCTGAATTGTAATTATCTTTTCACGATTTTCCTTTACTTCTTTATATGTCTCTAGCTCTTTCCTTTCTATTTGTTGCCTTTATATAGCACATGCATTTGTTTGGTTCAATATTCACCAATAATGTCTATCTAAGCGGTGGCATCTTACTACAGTATATGTGTGTACTTTCATTTGTCTGGGAATTAGTGATTAGTAGACAGTTTAGTTAGTATTCCATCCATCCATTCCCAACCCCTTTTTCCCATTTTTGCACGTGGGGTCAGGGTGTTACTTTAGCAGTGACAATCATCTAGCGCCAGGGTTTACACTGCTGGGTTCCTAGACCTGCCGCGGACCGGTTATTCTTCCACACCATAGACTCTCACACCTATGGCCAATTTATAATGTCTAGTTCACCAACTGCATATCTTTGGAATGTGAGAGGAAATTGGAGTACCCATAGCAAACCCACGTGAACACTGGCAGGACATGCAGAATCTGTACAGAAGGCAACCCAGGTGAGAATCGAACAAGGGAACCTCTTGCTGTGAGTTGACAATGCTATCTGCCGCAACCATAGTTTATCCTAATTTGGCTAAGGAATTTTATAATAATGATTAAGGACAATTTAAACTGTTTCAATTCTGGTGTGTTGAAGCAATATGCAATGAATATTCATGTTTTGTCTAAACTTCTTATTTACTAATATTTTATTCTTCATTTACATTTAGATGAGTGACATAGTAATCTTTAATCGTAATAAATTTAATCATAGTAAAAATTATTTTTTCAAAATGTCATACTTAAATATATAATTATATCTCTGTTATGCTTTATGAAAAATAAGCTATTTATTATTTTGTCTATTAACATTGACAGAATGACCAATGATCAAAAACAAAGGTTTTTATAAATATTTGAAAGTTAACAAATTTATTGTGTTTTTTAATGCAAGAGAAACATATCTTCTTGAAAAAATGTAAGATATAACGCTCTTTCTTTCTTTCTTTTCCACTATGAAAAACGGAAAGGTGTTGCTATTATACAAAGAAGAGATGCAATTGAGCCACAAATGTGTCTGTTTTTACAGATAATAATGAAATGCTACTTTGACTGTATTTGAGCATAAAAATAGAATATGTACACTTACGCATGTTTACTTGATTAATCCAAAAATCAGTAAAAAAAAAAAAAGAAAAAAAACTTCCTCTGTGAGGTAGGAAAAATCTGTTGGCAAAGATACCTCCTGTAGTTCATGCAAACCTGCTAGCAAAACAGAAAACTATAAATGTATCTTTCACAAAACCATGACACACTATATTCACTTCCAAAACACCACAGTAAGCCCTTTTGTCTAATTAGACTTTTTTTATACTGTGTATAATACCAAACTCCTGTTTTGGATACAGTTTATAATTCCTGACTGGTGTGTTCTGCCATTTTGGATTACCATTTTCTTCAGACTGTGAAATACTATGAGCAAAACACCATAGATTCACAGGTATATACTAGGCTAAAGACCACAATGACCTTTTTATTGACATTTTTAATCCTAGCTATGTATCCCCAACAAGTTTGGGGCCCTAGAGATTATTTTTAGGGGTATGTGTAAGTTGGGACATGAGTGGTTAAGCATTTACAGATTGTCTCAACCCACTAGAGACATAGATGGCAAACTGGGAGGAATTTCTGATTTCCTATTCACTGGTCTATGTTATCCTTGAATAGGGTCAGGGAATAACTCTGCTATGGGAAGGCTGTTCTAGAGAAGGGGTATTCTAGGGGACTCATAAATGGTCCTCCAGCATGTCCTATTTATATCACAGGTAAGGTTTAAGTACCTGGATCAGGCAGCTCTGTTGCTATTTCTTTTGCCAATATGCAACAGGTCCATCAGAGTGGGATCTTTGGATGCCTTGCATGCTAGGCTTAGATCACCCCTCAGAGTCTGTAGGAGACATAATATAGGGATAGGGCTTTGAGGCAATCCTCATAAACATGTGTTTAAATCTGTATATTCTTTTTAAGTGGAACGTTTGTGGACATTCCAGTTGTTGCATGCCTGGTCAGGTACATAAGGAAGGGGGCATTGTACTCAGTGATGGGTCTGATGAGGACTGAGTACAATGGAAGATGATTTCCTTGAACCTAGATTATATATATATATATATATATATATATATATATATATATATATATATATATATATTATAATATGAGCAATATATAATGATTTGCTTGCTGCTTTAGATAGCATACTAGCCAGGTAACTGTCTACATACATCCCAAACTCCCTGACTACTGCGTCTATTCTTAGGGGTGTGTTATCAATGAGGTAGTTTCCTGGGGTAGCTGGCTTCCTAAAGGTTACTATTATGCATCTTTTGGGATGAAGTTCAAAATTGTGTCTATGGCACCAGTTATGTGTCTCTGTTAGTCCTTCCTGGTAGTTATTTGTGTCTTGGGGATATTCCATGACTTCTCCCAGTTTGTAATTAGCTGCAGACTTGGTCAGTTAGAGGCCCTTGACATTGGCTTTGACTCCAAAATGTAGATGATAAAAATAACAGGGCCCAGCACTGAGCCTTAAGGACTCCATTAGTGTACAGTCAGCTTGTGGAGGTAGACTCCCCTATCCTAACATCCTCTGTCTTATCTGAGAGGCAGATAGCAATTCAGTGTGTAACATAGGGGTTTATGCCTAATTCTATGATTTTTGTTTACAATGCCTAAATGGGGTATTGCATCAGATGCCACGGCCAGGTCAAGGTAGGCAACATACATCATTTTGCCCTCAACCATTGCCTTGGTGACCTTTTCAAAGACATCTACCAGTTTCAGTAAACAAGATCTTCCCTTAACAAAACTGAACTGGGTTGGATCTAGTGTCCGGAGGTTTCCAGTGTCATTACTAATCATTTCCATGACAGTTCTTGCCATGGCTTTGCATATCAGACTAGTCAGACTAATGGGTCTGTAGCTCCTGGGGTCTGTAGAAGATCCCCCCTTATGCAGAGGGATAATTGTTGCAGTTCTCCATTCATGTGGCATGAAGCCAATCTGGTGACTGTGGTTAAATAATGACTCCAGTGGTGCAGATAGGTCATGTTTCATGCTATTTAGAGGCCACCTGGGATATAATAGGGGCCCATTGAAGGTTGTTCTTGGCCTTGGAGAATTGTTTAGGATTTGTTCCCTAGTGATGGTTGATGGGCTTATGGTCGATGGTATTACTTCAGCGGTAACTGGATGGAGAGTAAGTAAAACTGGAGCAGATTTTGTTGGTCAGTACATTTTCTATATCTTCCAGCTCCATGGAGGTTGCTCCATTCACAATTAGCTCTGCACATTGTTGTCTACAGTCTTTGAGGTTATGGACATAGCTAAAGAAAGTATTGTGGCTGTTCCTGGCCTGGCAGGGTATTTGTTCCTCAAAACTGGGTTTGGTAGACTTGATTTGCCCTCTGCAAGGATGGAGCAGGATTAATTAAGGACTTTCTCAGAGTGTGTTGAGGATGCCACGCAGATAGGAGTTCTGGAAAAATGAGCAGGGAAGAATTGTACTGGGGAGGTTTACTCAAGAGCAATATCGGTATGCTGAGTGGGAGGTTAATATTATGGAAATATGCAAAACTTAAATAGCTGACACAATTGACGATAGCAGGGAAAGAGGAAAGGGAGGGACTTTGGAAGTCAGATTACCATAAGGGGTGGAAGTGAGAGATACAGACATTTAGATGCAGACTAGTTAGACAGGAATCTTATCAAGTAAAGTCAATATTGGAGGTGTGTGACTTCAGAACCTGTTAGCAACTCACAGTTCTCTTAGTCCTATGACTCTGAGCTACAGGTAAATGGCCCCAGGTAGGTTAGAAGTTTGGAGACTTTAGCTTAATGCATCATTGTGGGCTAGGACAGATTCAAAGAACAGGGGACAAGTGGAAAAGTTAACAGAAAAACACTGGAATGCAACTTTAAGCAGGTAAATGTTAAGCAGAACATAAGACTCTAGCAACAAAAACTGGAATGTAAACAGTTGTAAAGGCATTGAAACACAAATTCTGCATAAGAATTTACAATACTGTCACTACTGCAATACTACTACAGTCTGAGGAAGAAGACTATGCAGATATTTACCAGTAACGCTGTTTATGGAAAAATGCAACATGAAATGAGTAAATGAGGCTAAAATCTGGCAGTAGTTCATAGTTCTACCACAATTGTGAATGAAACTACAACACTAACGCCCCGTACAGGGTTCAAAATACAAACAGCTAGCTTTTACAAGTGTAATTCCACTTATAGGAATAAAAGTACAATATAATGTATAAATGATGCTAAGATCTTGCAGTAATTCACAATTTTCTCACAACTGCAAATAAAGCTACAAGACTAAGGTCCAAGAACAAACTCATAAAATGCAAACAAATACCTTACTTGGCTAAAACATGGAAAAAAACAGAAAAGTGCAGAAAAGCTGTATCACCACATGGGTCACTATAACTGAAACTTAAAATATTTAATCAAAATTGAAATAAAAGATTTTTTTCTTCCCTTTTTTATGATGTTTGTTTCTCACAGTGCAGAGTTCGCCACACTTCTTAGAGTCAATATTAGCTAATCTCAAGCTACATAAACTATCAAAAAGTTAACATTTTAAACATTATCTTTTCAAAAAAATCCAAAATTTCACTACATCATCCCATACCTAGTGCACTGCAAGCATTTAATTTAGTTTGTCATACACATTCTCTTTTTTTCTGTTTCTTTTCCATAAAAAAAAAAACAGATTTAAAAACAGGAAAATTAAATGCACTTCTATACACATAGTTGTATTCTTATCTAAATAATTAGATCAATCCTTATATTGAATAGCATGCAGGTGATCATCAATTATTTTCTACAGAACTCTGGATCCCTGCCTGTGCAGACCTGAGAGTAGTTTTGATAAACTGCTACATAAGCAACATTAGTAGATCTGTGGGTAAAATATTAGAATTCTATACTGTACCCCTTTTATACAAATCTTATTTATTCTAGACATCAAATAATTGCAATAATTACACATTCTGCATAGTTTCATCCCATCTTTACTTACACATTTCTTATTGTTCATATTAAAATAATCGTTCATGGTTCTGCCTTTCTTATAAACACATGTGGGGTTATTCCCAACTCCCACCACAATATCTGGGAAAGCACTTAAAAATCATCTAATTTACACACATATTTTTCTTTATGTTTATCTATATTCAAAGAACTATTGAGCTTCATAGCCATGGACTTGTCTTTAAATTCATATTTCAAACAACAGCTAATTATATGAACAATTTCTGTGTATTATTGACCTGTTCTGAGGTGGAATATATGGACTGTTATTTCAAAGCCGGAATATACATTTTTGGATTCCATTTTTCATGGATGATTTTCCTGTTGTATATGGTTCATGTTTAATAAGCTTTCGGTGAGTGTAGGGATATATATTCCATACCAATTGTACCTTAGTTATTCTGTATGTTGGGTTTTGTACAGCAATAGGCTTTACTAACCACACAATACTTTTGTCTGTGCACTTTGGGATATTGTTTAGGACACTCATATTGGGTATTTTTATCCATAACATCAGACCAATATTACAATAGGGTATAAGCCCTAAGTCCCTTTGGGTAATATATAACTATATAGGGCATTTGGGACATTATTCTTGCATTCATTATAAGGATTTTATTCCACACATTTGGCGCTTAAATACCTAAGGTGGATTTAGTTCCACGTACCCAATTAACATATATTACTTATATTTCTACCCTTTTGGTGAACTTGGTTGATACCTTTGTTGGCAATTTTTGTACCTTTTTCACAATAGTGATTTATAATTGTTGGAATAATTATTGTCCTAGTGTAGCTTTTATGCTGTTTTTTTATTACATTTAGATTGGCTTCTACTTAGAGCTTAGCATGGCCTTTTGATTTTTCATCCTTTACTATCTGCAGTAATACTAAATAACTCCAGGAGGCGGACATAGCACTGCTTGATGGTATGTGGAATAAGAACAATATATGCAGGGGCTATTATAGTCCACTCTGACTGTTGCTTTATATTCAGGTCTTACTGTTGACATTCATTGGGCTTTAGCAGGGGTTAACAGTGGCCCCATATTTTAGAGCATTTATATACAATTCTGGGTGCTTAACACTGCTAACTATGCCCTCTTGAATTATACGTGGAATAATTATAATTACTGTAGGAGCCACTACATTCTATTTGGATTTTTGATCTATATTTAGTTCTTATTTTGGACAAATGAATATCTATTGGGCTTTAGCAGGGGTTAATATTGCTCCCATATTTTAGACTATATATATATATATATATATATATATATATATATATATATATATATATATATATATATATATATATATACACACAATCTTTGGGTGCTTAATACTGCTAACAACGCCATTTGTGTGACAATCACTATATACCATATTCCTGATTGCCCATAATAATATACTTTATTACCAATTGGATTGCTATTTAGCTGATCAAGGGCAATATTTTACACCAACAATATTTTATATCAAAAATATAATTTAGACATATTGACCAACAATGGATTTATCCAGTTTACTCAAAGGGCTTCACTCAGACGTGGATGACCTAGCCATTTTTGGTTTAAATAATACACTGAATACCTCCAATGGGACTATGCACTCCAACACTTGTGAAATAGAATTTCACAAACTCAATAAGAGTATGAGGGCCCTACGGGTCAATATTTGGCATGTCAAGTTATTCAAGGCATATATTACCAAGGACATTTCCCCCAGGGGCTTGAGGGTACGAATTCAACCATTACTCACAGAGGCTGACCCCACCCATTTACAACAATGGGCAGAAGTACAACATAAGGCATCTATGGATCTCATCAGGACATAGCTTCATACTATGACAGAACCATAGATAGGAACATTTCTGAGATTACAACCATATGTAATGACATCACCCAATTCGAAAATGATGAAGGATATAATCAATGTCTGAGGAAACTGAGCCAGGACCTTTTATTGTTGGAGCAGCAATTAAAGGAGAAAAAGACCAGAAAGAACCACAGGGATGTCTCAGATTATGAGGCAAGTCATCCATATGCAAACAGCAAACATGTTAGGTTTGAACCCTCCAACAGGAAAGTTACCAAAAGAAAGAGGCCCCGATCAATACTTAAAAAATCCACAGCCTCTAGTGGCGAGGGATCAGGGGAAGAATCTTCCTCTGGTTTGGAGTCCTATGCACAGAATGTTGCAGACTCACCTACATCCACAAAAAGTAGCATGACTGCCCCTTTAGGGTCAAATTAAAGCGAGGGGGTAGGAAACACAGGGTCAGAAAGTATGGAGCAATTACTCAGGTTAATGGTAAAGAAGTAGTATTGAATAATGTAATAAATATTTCCTCTGTTGATCTTTCACCCTCTCATGTCAAACTACTAAATAAAGGACTGAATTTTATATCTGGGCTCTTTGTGCTTGAAGATACCTTTGCACAGGATGTATTACCCTTTTGTAGATGTCTTAACTTGAAACTCTTTTTCCATACAGCATCTGACTCACAACCACAGTCTGAATTTAAATATCACAAGTCTAGCTTCAATCGACCCATGCATCCCAGTGTTCTCATGTTCCAAAATTCGATCCTCAAAGATCTACACTTTAATTCTATGTAACATCAGATAAAATCTAACAATTTATGTAAGCATGAGATGGACATGGTCCAGGAACTGGGTAAGAATCAAAAAATAGTCATTTCGCCAGCAGACAAAGGTGGTGCCATTGTGATCCAAGACATGACACAATACAAAGAGGAAGCCATGCGACAACTTTTGAACAAACTGTACTATACACAGATCGATGATTTCCTTCATCTTGCTAGGGAAGAGGGCATTATTACAGATGATATATTACATCACCTAACAGTTAGGGATCCCTTTAGTCAGTACATCTATTTTTTACCCAAAATTCACAAAAATATGCAAAATCCACCAGGGAGACCAATCGTTTCTGGCAGAGGTTCCATTATGGAACCCCTTTCCCAATTTTTGACACTACACCTTAAGTCCTTACTTACAAATGTAAGAGCCAGAATACAAGATACCACCGAATTCCTGAGGATCATTTCAGACATGCAGTTGGAGGTTGAGTGGCTTATGTGCACTTTGGATATTTCTGCATTGTACACTAGTATCCCTCACTGGGCAGGCTTGGAGGATCTTGAGTATTGGCTATCAAAGGCTGAATTACATCCACCAGGTTTTAATACATTCCTGGTTTTGACCTAGAATGTGTTTTACTTTCAGGAATCATGTTATCTACAGTTGAACAGTACTGCCATGGGAGCCTCCTTTGCCCAATATATGCCGATCTCTTCATGGCCTATATTGAAGAACAACTCATCTATGATCAGGCCCATAACATCTATTTGGAAGAGATCGACATATGGAGGAGATACTTGGATGATTGCTGGTTGGTATAGTGATCTGATCGTATTTACCTTCAGGAATTTATTGAATACCTCAATCACAACAAGTGGGGGATTGAGTTTACAGTCTCTTTTGATATCAATAGCATTACATTTCTTGATGTAATGGTGACACGGAATACTGACCATACTCTTTCTACTGAAGTTTATAGAAAACATCCCCAATTCAACTCCTTACTCCATGCCACCAGCTTTCATCCATCGTACATATGCAGAAACATCCCAAAGTCACAGTTTCTAAGAATTAAAAGGATATGTTCAGATGCTAATATCCATCACATATATGAGAATGATCTTGTTGAGAGATTCAAGCAGAGAGGCTACAAAACAGGGGATATATATCGAGCCAAACATTGGGCATCTGAACATGACAGATGTCCTTACTAACATTGTATGTAGATATTGGAATATTCTCCTAGCCAATACCCGGTTGAGGAACATTATAGATGAGACGTGTCACTTTTTTTTCAGAAAAGGAAAAAATATGGGCTCACATATGGGTCATTATAAATGTATACGCACCTCAGACATACATTCCATATAAACAACCATAGAGGGCAGGGCTCTACAAGGCTGTTTTCCATGTGTCCACTGTACACACCGTAAAAGTATTTTTAAAACTAAGGAATTTTCCAGTAGGAACAGTGGTAAAATATTCAATATTACTTTTTTTGCCAATTGCCAATCAGAATGGGTAATTTATATGGCCACGTGCAGCTGCTCTGCCTTTTATGTTGGCCAAACCTCAAGACCATTCAAGTTCAGAATTTCAGAGCATTTAAGCGATATTAGGACCAAGAGAATCGGCAATACATTATATAAACACATGGAGAAACATGTTGTTAATCTTAAAGAAGCTGTTACCTGATATTTATTTATGATAAAGAATAAATACTTATTTTCCTTTTTGTTTAATCAATAAAATATTTAAATAGTTAATCTCCCTAAAATGAAATTTAATAGTGAACTTTAAAAATGAATCAACTTGATTTAAATAATCCATTAAATTTACTAAACCACCCACCAATAAAAATATCTTCAGTAAAATGTTTGAATAATTTAATCTTACTCATAAAAACAGAATATATATATATATATATATATATATATATATATATATATATATATATATACTTCTACAGTAACTTTGAACACCTGAGACCAGAAGATCAAAG
The DNA here is from genome assembly GCF_019279795.1 of Protopterus annectens. NCBI lineage: Eukaryota > Metazoa > Chordata > Ceratodontiformes > Protopteridae > Protopterus > Protopterus annectens. The sequence goes on along the minus strand of NC_056750.1, from coordinate 209,919,965 downwards.
TTTTGAAACTTTGAAAATGAAGTAAAAATAATAAAAACAAAAACAATATTTTTTTTTACATTTTTGCAGGAAGTAAGCCCACCTGTACTCCTCACATCTCCTTCTAAATAAATATACCAACTCTGAGATAGTACTACAGTGAGGAAAATGGTCATTATCCTGCTCCACTCTGTACGGTGATCTTCATTCAAAATGTTCAGAATTTCAAAACTTCAATCTTATGGTCTCGGCCATTTGAAGTTTGAAGTTTTGAAACTTTGAGCTTCTGAAGGGGATCCATATACATACACATACACTTCCTCCCAAGCTCTCATCAAAAAATTCTTATAACTGTGGGTAATAGCCACCCCACTCCATTGTTTTGCCTATAAAACTTTTTATCAAATGTAACAAATTATAAACCAGACTAAGGTCATTTGCATTAATAAAGTATTTTTGAGGCAAAAAATGTAATCATTGTATGTAACAAACTACCCACTTATTCCAAACCTATGTCTTTGGAAATTACTGAATATAAAGCCTGTACATCAATCATATCTAAAATGTTGCTTTCAGTTAGTTCCCTTCTGTAGAACTTACAGGATTCCATGATATTTTGCCAGTCCCCACAATTCTGAAAACATTGTATGCTATCGAGTTCCATTAATGATACATAGTGCTGAAGAGCAAAATATGGCAGCCGATATATCATATAAGTCTGTAGTTTTCTGAGATGCTGACATATGTGGAATTTCCTCTACATGGAGAAATAATGCAGCTGTCTGATACCATGGTATCTCCACTTATTTAATGTCAAATCAGTTGTATTTTATTACATTTTAAATCTGTCTTCAATATTACATGATTATAAAGCTGCTGCAGGTATCTGATGAAACTGAAGACTTGAATGTAAGATACTGTCTGTATATTGTGATAGTGATTATATTTGTGAAGTTTCCTTTGGAGAACACTGAATGTAGATGGTAATACTTCCACTGCAGTGATTGTTGTGTGCAAGTTTTGTGGACACTGATCCAAATTTTTCCATGCATGTATGTTGTGCATGGGTAGGTTGCACTCCTAGTATATAAAGCTATCTGCTTTCCACAACTGCCTGTGATAGTATGCTGCATCTCCACCCAGTCTGCAAGTAGATCTGCATCTTTGCGGCTGTATAGAAAAAGGAATCACCATAAGTTCACATGGAATATTTTTTTTTCTCCATTATAAATTAATATTGTAATTCCCTCCCTCTCTCTCTGTCTCTCTCTCTCTCTCTCTCTCTATATATATATATTATATGCACACTGACAAACCCACACACATACTAATGAGCATGCGTGCACACACACACACACACACACACACACACACACACGCATGCACGCACGCACACATACACACACACACACACACACACACACACACACACACACACACACATATGTATATGTGTGTGTGACTCTTTATAACCATAATATAAGCAAAGCCATTTTTATACTGTATTAGGTGCATCATCCATGAGTCCATATAGTCAATGTTATAATCTGTATGCATATTCAACATGAAATTTGTTTGTTACATTGTCCCTTTAAATGTTCCAAAAATATTACACTGCCACTTTAATTATACCAGACACTTGGTGCAGCTTGGTGTATGACATTTTAAAATCCCACCCTTTGTGGAATCTCACACATAATAAGATAATTAATTATTAAGGAATGCATTGTCCGTAAGCCTGTATAGTCACTGTTACAATCTGCATACATATTATACATGGTGTTTTTGTTACATTGTCCTTTTATATTTTACAAATATTACACTGCCACTTTAATTATACCAAACACTTGGTGTAGCTTGGTATAAGACTTTTTGGAATCCTACCCTTTGTAAAATCTCACCCGTATAAGATAATTAAGTATTTACAGACAGACATAAAAAGTAACATAAATGAAAGCCCAATTTAGTTTACATTTAGGACAAATCATGTGAAAGAGGAAGCAATGCAGTTACAAGACTAATACACATTTCTGTACAGTACAATGGCAGAGTCTGCATAGCTGTGTAAACCAAAGGTAGAATCTTAGAATATCTGCATGAAATTTTACAGATTTATAACATCAAATAAGACAGCTGTGGCTTATGACAAAATATCTGCAGTGATGAAACAATACAGTTGCAGATGGATGCAGCACTGATGTCTAATACATAGATGAGATGCTGGACTTTTTATCTGAACCTAATATTTCCCTGCAATTATACTGAGTTATTCTAGGTTGCAAGATGAAGTGCGTATTGTAATACTGAAAGCAAATAGGTACTTAGTAACTAGTATAGCTTAACTGGAACTATTTATTTATTTGATTACTGCTAATTGAATTTGTTTATTACAAACCCTTTTCAGCTATAGAGTACACCACAAAGGAAATGCAGTATGTCTTGACAATTTGGAGTAGTTAACCAATCAGCATGTTTTAGGAAATAAGAAAGACACATGGAGACCTGGAGAGCATGCAGAATTCACGTAAAGGGTACACAGAAGGTATGATTAAAACACACATCTTTGGAGTTATGTAAAAATCATCTTGTTTACAGAGCTAATTTTCTGTTAAACATCCGCATTATTACAAAGATCGCATTAATTAATTAGCTCATTAATTTACAACCTGTGCTGTCAAAGTTCTCCTGCCTAGCACCTACACATTGTACATAATGTTATACTTTTTATGTGAATTTTTTGTAAACAAGTGTTCACCTCAGAAATGTGCATCGCTATAACATTCTCCTAATAATCTGTATCTAAAAACTCTGTAGCTTCTATTTCACATTGTTTTTTAGAGGTTCATAGGTATGCTCCCTGTCTGGTTATTTACAGTTAGGAAAATGTGTAATTGAGGATTTGAAGCACACGGAGCTGTTTGTTTTAGGCAATATTTTGTAATTTCATGTTTAATGAGTTACCTTGAGTGACATCACATTCAGTCATCATTATGGCAATATAAATGGTGCAAGAAGAATATCACATATTGTAATTTTACAACAGGTGTGTGAAAGCCAGGTGTTGTAGAATGTCATTTCTGTTTTCTTTTAGTTAATTTTTTATGAAAACATGATTGGCACAGAGTTATTTGGAAACAAACCAAATGTAGATATTTTAAATATTTTATTGCGGGTGCCAGTTTTTGTTATAGATTGTCTCTAGATAACAAAAGTGCCTGTCCTTTGAGGAACTAAAGTGTTTATAACTCCTTAGAAAAGTAGTTGCAATAAAGCTTGAAACAAGGGACAGATATTAATTTTTGCAAAAATCTGTTTTAATGAAACCTGACAGTATATTTTGCAAGCAATGATGTCTGATATGGTGGTCATTACAGGGAAATAATAGACTGCCCAGGGCTATCGTGAGACCCAATGCCACAATGGTGGGACTTACCATCCCTGGAAAGTCTACTTTTCCCTGTATGCCCATCCTGGAGGACATTAATGTGCTTGGATAATGGGCTAAATGTTAAATTGTTTTGTATTTCTTTAATTAGTGTATACATTGTTTTTTATTTCTGATGTAAAATAATTTCTCAACCTAATGTTTCAAGTCTGCTGTAGCATAATAAATTGTTGTTGGAGGAAATAGTTTGAATCCAGAATGTAAGTTATGTGAGCATATAATGTTCACACACACACACACACACACACACACACACACACACACACACACACACACACACACACACACACGCGCACACAAGCGCACACACAAATGTGCCCAGTAATTTACAATTACTTTCTTAACTCTGTACACCTGAGATATCTAATTGTGCTGAAATTAATAAAACATTCAAAAAATAATTTTTTTACTGTGCAAGACATTGATTGCAACTGGCTCCCATGCCTCTTAACTCATTTTATAGAATACCTTAAATTTACCTTATTTTTTTATTCTGTCCCTCAAACGCATTTGAGTTTGTGGCTGTGCAGTAAGGATTACAGTTGGTCAGTATAGCCAGGCACTATAGTTTCATGCTTCTTATTGTACACAAAATGCATGTTGAAGGAAAACGTCTCGCTTTATTTATAATTTTAAGTTAATTATGGTTTTATTTAAAATTTGTCCCTGACTTTAGGTCTTTGTCTCCATTATTGTTGGCTTTGTTTAGAATTCTTGAGAAAAGAAGTATGCTCTCTCTCACTCGCACACACAGATATGCAGGAGCACATGGGCACGCGCACACACACACACACACACACACACACACACACACACACACACACACACACACACACAAAATTGCATTCTGTTTTCTTTAATTTTTTTTCATATGTGTTTCACGAGTGGAAAATGAAATTGCAAGTCCTTTTAGCTGCCTGAATTTTTTTCTTTGTTTTATTTTTTGTTCACTAATCATCAAAGCTGCATTTAGTGAGTGTAAAAAAAAAAAGACGGTGGCTGTTTGCTTTCGTTCAGCTTAATATACTACCATGAAATGGCAGACTTGTTATTAAAGGGTGTTACCTGCACACTTATACGCTTTCCGGGCATATTCATTCTGCAATAGGTTATCATTGCATGTTTTGTCCATTATCTAAAACGTTTTAAGGCTGCTGCAGACGGCTCTACTGGTATTCATGAAAATGTAGTTCATGAAACTCATGAAGATGAATCTGAAAAAAAAATCTACCTAAAGCCACCTCAAATATAAGCAAATAATGTTTTTGCATAGGAATTGTGCCCTAACCCAATACAGGCTGCAACCCCTGAAACCCCTTAGTTATCAGTTATGAGGTCACTGCATTTAAGGCAAAGTTACATTACTGACTAAAGCACCCTGCAAGCAAAAATATTGTGAGATTCATAAACATAATGCAGAAGGCAGGTGTACATAATACAGGCTATAAGAGACAACATCCCAGTTTGCAAACGATTGTAGCTGGTGACAGCTGGTATATCCGAAGGTTCTGTACTTAATCTGCTCTTATTTTCCCTTTTCATAAATGACATGTGCCAACACTGCAATAAAGTTCCATTTTCAGTATATAGATGATGCCACCTTGCTATAATCTAGCTCTTCCCCCTATACAGGAGCAGTTGTGTTGTTACATTCCTCCTCATATTAGAAAGGTGGATATTAAACAGTGCACAATATTTGGTGTAGGAGAACATGCTTTTTCTCTGATATTGTGTGATCTTGGATTTTAGCATATATAATTAGCATGGAGTGGGGGGGGGCAAATGATGTTTCATGTTACTTTTATGAATTTATGTTTTGCATGCGCTGAGACTGTTGTTCAGCATAAGTATGACAGCTTGTTGACATTTGTAAAGTCAACGTTTTCTGGTCAACTTTGTGAACACCGACATTTGAGTGTTTTGATAAATTTCAGTACACCTATACATCTATATAGCTCTCTCTCTCTCTCTACCCCTCTCTTTATACAGATATATATATATATATATATATATATATATATATATATATATATGTATATATATATATATATATATATATATATATATATATATATATACACACACACACATATATATATATATATATATAAAAAATATATATATATAACTATATATATATATATATCAGCCTTTGCTCATACAAGAGCAAATCCAAGCTTTGTTGAAGATTTTTTTATAGAGCTTTTGATGGAGTGCAGGTTAGTAGCAGTTTTGACAGTGAAAGGAAGGGAATTCCATTGTTTTGCCACAGAGAAGGAGTAAAAGCTTAGGGCGGTGGTATTGTTAGGTTTATAAGTTGCAATGAGATGTTTTTCTTCAGATCTGACACATTTATTTGGGATATCAAAGTTGATTAATGGGCTAAGAGCAGGAGAATCTAGTGGGTTGTGGATTATTTTGTATACTGTAGCAAGTTGTACATATTGGATGTGGTGGGGGTGTTCAAGTCATCTTAGGGAATGTAGGACTTTACAGTGATGAGTTAGAGGGGTTGTGTTTATGGCAAATGTGGCAATTTTGTTACAGCAGCTTTCTAGTTTTTTTTTTCTTAGGGAGGTCTATACGTTAGTTAGAACTGCTGCTCCATATAACACTGAGGGCAAGATGTAGGTTTTGGCCAGGGTAATTTTGGTAGCTGCTGTGAAGAAGTTTTTATTCCTGTATAGCATGCCTAGTTTTCAGTGGATTTTTTTGATACTGTCTTGTATGTGAAGGTCAAACTTGAGATTATCGTCAGTTGTGACACCTAGTAGTTTGGTATGCTGAACCAATTCAATTTCAGTATTTTGGTATGCTAAACCAATTTATTGTTGGCTGAAAAGATCTTGAAGTTTTTTTGTGGGAGCTATGGGGTTTGCGGGTGAAGGGAAGCAGCTTTGCTTTTTTTGAGGGGGGGGGTCAGTAAGAATTCAGCATTGGAGAGCCATGTTTCTATGGAAGACAAATCTTGTTGTGGTATGTGTTGTACGTGAGGTAATGTGTCTGATATGCAGATGATAGTGGAGTCATCTGCATATTGGATTAAAGTACCTTCACAGGAGGATGTATGTAAGTTATTGATGAAGACATTATTAAATAGTCATGGGCCAAGGATGGATCCCCGAGGTACACTTGTGGGGGGTGCTGTGATATGGGGAGATAGAGCCTTGCCATTTTACTGCTTGCTGCCTGTCAGCTAGGCAACTAGAACACCACTGAAGTGAGGAGGAGGCTAGACCAGTGCTGGAAAGTCCTTTAAGGAGTTTGGGGTGAGATACCATGTCAAATGCTTTTGACAAATCTAGAAATACTGAAAATACTTTGCCAGTGTTACAGGCTTTGCTGATAGAGTCCAAGAAAGACAATCAGGCTGTTTAGGTAGTGTGTACAGGTCTAAAGCCATGTTGAGTGTGGGAAAGTAGGTTGTTGTTTGTAAGATGGTGGAGAAGTTGTAGGCGCACACATTTTTTTAGAATCTTAGAGAGGGGGGACAAGATTGCAACAGGACAAAAGTTTGTGATGTGAATTGAGTGGACTCACTTATGTAAAGGGATAATGTCTGATCTTTTCCATAGGTTAGGGACATCTGATTCAGCTATGGATCTACTGAGGTGCTAACAGGGAATGCTACTGCCTCTGCAGCAAGTTTTAGGTATTCCAGTGGGAGGTTGTCTGCTGAGGCTGAGCAAGGTTTCAGTTTTTGTAGTAGGTTTTTTATTTCAGATAAAGGAGTAGGCTGAAAAGTAAGCTTGGGATGTTTTTTTTTTGGTTATGAATGAGGGTTATGAATGAGGGGTTGGTTGTGTGTGTGTGTGTGTAATGTGTGGCATGTGTGGAGGTTATTATTGGGGTTTTAGTAGAAGTAGTGAGTTGGGGTGGTTGAGATGGGTTTACTTTTAGGTCGGATATGGACTCTATAAAGTATGTGTTGAATTTGGTGGCTTTTTGAAGTGGTGGTATACTGGGTGTAGGTTGGGATTATTTTTATTTCCTGGGTTGAGTAGTGACATTGCAGAGGACCAAAACTTCTTACGGTTATTTTTGTGGTTATCTTGAATGTAGGAATAGCATGATTTGTTTGTCATGCAATATTTGCCTTTTTGTTTGATTGTGGAGTTGTTTGTATAACTGAAGATTTATGGTGTTTTTATTCTTTAGCCAAGCAGTCCATGCTTTGTCCCTGTCTTTCATTAGAATTTTACATGATTTGGTGAGCCATGGGACATGGTTATTTTTTATTCTTTTTGTTCACTGAGGGGTTAGGGAGTTAAGAATGCTTAGGAAGGTGTTGTAGAAATGTTCAACTGCATCATTAAGGGGAAGTCTTTTAAGGATGGACCAGTCTATTGCTTTTAGAGATTGTAAACTCCACAAAATGCACTTGGAAAGGCCTCCTTCAAAAAGCAAGCAAAACAACAATGCGAAGAGGATTTTATTGTGACAACCAGCACAGCACTTCATAAATGTATGTGAAGTGCTGTGTTAGTTGTCACAATAAAATCCTCTTTCCATTATTGTGCTGCTTGCTTTTTGAAGGAGGCCTTTCCAAGTGCATTTTGTAGACTTTACAGTCTGTTTTGGCACTAGTCTTCATTTTTTGTGTTTATTGCTTTTAGCGATTCATTAAATACATTTTTGCTGAATTTCTGTAGGTTGCACATAGTTTTGAACTTGTGTTGCTTTGTGAGTTGAATGATAATCCTGTGAATATAGGCTGGTAGGTGGTCACTTAAGGAGGTGGGGAGTATGTCTGAGGATGCAAAGTTAGAAGGGTTCGACACTAGTATCCAGTCCAGGTTGGAGTGTTGGATGTGATTTTTGCTATATCTGGTAGGAGTATTTAGTTAGAAGGGTTCGAGACTAGTATTCAGTCCAGGTTGGAGTGTTGGATGTGATTTTTGCTATATCTGGTAGGAGTATTTAGTTAGAAGGGTTTGAGATGAGTATCCAGTCCAGGGTGGATTGTTGGATGTTATTTTTGCTATATCTGGTAGGAGTATTTAGTTAGAAGGGTTCGAGATTAGTATCCAGTCCTGGGTGAAGTGTTGGATGTCATTTTTGCTATATCTGGTAGGAGTATTTAGTTAGAAGGATTTTAGACTAGCATCCAGTCCAGGGTGGAGTGTTGGATGGTATTTCTGCTATATCTGGTAGGAGTATTTAGTTAGAAGGGTTCGAGATTAGTATCCAGTCCTGGGTGAAGTGTTGGATGTCATTTTTGCTATATCTGGTAGGAGTATTTAGTTAGAAGGGTTTTAGACTAGCATCCAGTCCAGGGTGGAGTGTTGGATGGTATTTCTGCTATATCTGGTAGGAGTATTTAGTTAGAAGGGTTCAAGACTAATATCCATCCAGGGTGGAGTGTTGGATGTTAGTTTTGCTATATCTGGTAGGAGTATTTAGTTAGAAGGGTTTGAGATGAGTATCCAGTTCAGGGTGGATCGTTGGATGTTATTTTTGCTATATCTGGTAGGAGTATTTATAAGTTGAGTAAAACCACCACTACAACCACCATAGTGTTTGTTGGGTGGTGTGAGGTTAGTGTCTGCCAGTCAATGTTAATACCCCCTAGGGTAATGTTTAGTGCATTATTCTTTCAGATATCCAGTCTAGAATGTTTTCTAGAATGGGAACGTTTTGTCCAGGAACTATGCAGATGTTCTTAGGTGAGTTACGTTTTAGAAATGTTATAAGGATTTTGGCTGTGTAGAATTTTGGTATAGTATTTGAGTATGGGGAAACTTTTAAGTTGCTAGGGAAAATTAGGGCTATTCCACCACCTTTTGTATGTGCTCTGTCTACTCTGATAATGCTGCAACCAGGTCAATTTATAGGTCAATTTATAACCAACAGCAACAATTTTATAGCCAGAACAAAGCAATTAACAAAGAGATACAAAGTAAAACAGGTTTTCTGTCATTTCCTGAGACTAAATACCTGGCATATGCAGTATAATCTACTGGACAGGCAAAAGGAGACAGTGGAAAACTTAGTAAGGGATCCTACTATTTCACAGAACAGGCATGCATTTAACTGATTAAAGTTAATATGCAGCAAGGTTCTTCAAGATAACTATGCTTACATGAAACAATGACAAAAGTCTCAATAAACTTGTAGGTGTAAGGCTTAGAAAAAGATGCAGAACGCTACCTTATAAACCGCACATCATTAAACAAAATTAAGCACTTTTGTCCAAATGACCGGACTTCTTTAGAACTCATTTAAAGTCCACAGACTTCCTTCTTATATAGCTAAAGACATGATCCATAATCAATTAACTAAGTACTACAATCTCTATAAAATGGGAAAACAAATTAATAAAATATGGAAGTAATATACTGACTTTGTAACAGAACGATAAAGCTCGTATAGATGCCAAATTATTTACTTCCTCAAAATATATATGGACATATGTCTCCAGCATGTTCTAATTAAGGGGAGTTATTGCATCTCTTCATCTTCTCATTTCATGTATAATAATTAAGCTTTAAATATACAGACCGGCATGAAGATTAGAACAATGATTGATAATTAAGATACTTTTCTAACGTGGTATATATTACTGTTTGTGCATGTTTTTAAGGCTGCTTTATATTATTAATATCATCTGTTTTGTTCAGTCTTGTGTTTGGTACATCTTCTAGATTTTATTATATATAAAACTGAATTATGAATATAAACACGGGCAATGTATAATATGAGGAGAGATATGAACTTATATCATATTTGATACTTCCAATTTGAATTTCTGAATTCTAATTATCTTGTCACCATTCACCAATCATGTCTAAGTGGCGGCCATCTTACTGCAGTATATGTGTGTACTTTCATTTGTCTGGGAATTAGTGATTAGTAGACAGTTTAATTAGTATTCCATCCATCTATTTCCAACTCCTTTTTGTTACTTTAGCAGTGACAATAATCTAGAGTCAAGGTTTACACTGCTGAGTTCCTAGACCTGCCGCAGTTGTTCTTCCACACCATAGACTCTCACACCTATGGCCACTTTAAAATGTCTAGTTCATCAACTGCATATCTTTGGAATGTGGGAGGAAACTGGAGTACCCAGAGCAAACCCACGTGAACACTGGCAAGACATGCAGATTCTTTACAGAAGGCACAGCAGCCAAGAATCGAACAAGGGAAGCTCTTGCTGTGAGGTGACAATGCTACCCACTGCAGCACTGTGGCTCCCATAGTGAGTTTTTCATAATTTGGTTAAGGAATTTTATTGCAATGGTTAAGGACTATTTAAACTATTTTAATTCTGGTGTGTTGAAGCAATACAGAATGAATAGTCATGTTTTATCTTAACTCCTCATTTACTAATGTTTTCTTCTTCATTTAGATTTAGGTGAGTGACATAATCTTTTGTATATTATTTTTTTCAGAATCTTATACATAAATATTTAATTCAATCTCTGTTATGCTTTATGAAAAATGAGTTGTTATTTTATATATTAACATTGACAGAATGACCAATGATCAAAAACAGAGACGGCTGCTATAAATATTTGAAAATTAACAAACATAGCATGCTTTTTATGCAAGAGAAACATATCTTCTTGAAAGAAATGTAAGATATAATATTCCTTCTTTCCCTTCCACTAAGAAAAAAGGAAAGGTGTTGCAATTATACAAATGAGATGCAAGTGAACCGAACATTTTGTCTGTTTTTACCAATAATAACAAAATACTTACTTTGACTGCATTTGAACATTAAAATAGAATATGTACACTTGCAAATGTTTATTTGATCCAAAAATCACTTAAAAAATAAGAAAAAAAAGAAAAACTTCCTCCATGAAGTAGGAAAAATCTGTTGGCAGAGGTACCTCCTATTTTTCAGGCAGACATGCTACCAAAACAGAAAACTATAAATGCATCTTTCACAAAACCACAACACACTTTATTTGCTTCCAAAACATCACAGTAAGCCCTTTTGTCTCATTAGACTTCTTCAGACAGTGTATAATACCAGACACCTGTTCTGGATACAGTTTATAATTCCTGACTGGTGTGTTCTGGCATTTTTGGATTACCATTTTCTCCAGACTGTGAAAAATTATGAGTACAACACCATAGGTTCATAGGTACACACTAGGTTAAAGACCACAATGACCTTTTTAAGCCTAGCTATAAATTTCCAACAAATTTGGGGCCCTTGAGGTTATTTTTAGGGGTATGTGTAAACTGGGGCATGAGTGGTCAAGCATTTATAGATTGTCTCTAGCCATTAGAGACATAGATGACAGACCAGGGGAGAATTTCTGATTTCCTATTCACTGGTCTATGTTATGCTTGAATAGGGTCAGGGAAGAACTCTGTTATGGGAAGCCTGTTCTAGAGAAGGGGTATTCTAGGAGACGCATAAATGGTCCTCCAGCATGTCCTATTTATATGACAGGTAAGGTTTAAGTACCTGGATCAGGCAGCTCTGATGATATTTCTTTGCTGATATGCAACAGGTCCATCATAGTGGGATCTTGGGATGCCTTGCATGCTACCTTTAGATCACCCCTCAGAGTCTGTAGGAGACAGAGTATAGGGATAGAGCTTTGAGGCAATACTCATAAACATGTGGTTAACGCTATATATTCTTTTTAAGTGGAACTTTTGTAGACATTCCAGTTGTTGAATGCCTGGTCAGGTACATATGGATGGGGTCATTGTACTCAATGATGGGTCATGAGGAAAAATGACTTCCTTGGATCTAGATTACATACTCTTCCTTATAATTTGAGCAATATAAAATTATTTCCTTACTACCTTAGATACATTGTAGTTGAAAGCCAGGTAACTGTCTACATACATCCCAAAGTCCCTAACTACTGTGTCTACTCTTAAGGGTGTGTTATCAATGAGGTAGTTTCCTGATGTAGCTGACTTCCCAACGGGTACTATTATGTATTTCTTGGGATTAAGTTTAAAACTGTGTTCATGCACCAGTTATGTGTCTCTATTAGTCCTTCCTTTTGGTTATTTGTGTTTTAGGGATATTCCATGACTTCTGTCAGTTTGCAATTGACTTGGTCGGTCAGAGGCCCTTGACAATGGCCTTGACTTTCAAGAAGGAGATGCTGAAAAGAACAGGACCCAGCACTGAGCCCTAGTGTCCAGTCAGTATGTAGATGTGGGCTCCCATATCCTAACTTCCCCTGTCTTATTTGAGAGGCAGCTAGTAATCCAGCATGTAACATAGGGATTTATTTATTTATTTATTTTATTTGACATTTGTTTACCAGGGTGGTCTCACTGAATCTACAGAACCTGTTTTCAGCAGAGGCCCAGGGAGAAAAGCTCCACATACAGTACAATACAAATACAGTATAATACAATGCAATACAAATGACATTAGAAATACTATACAAAAATAAATTGAAAGAACATAATCTATGTTACAAGAGATTACAATATATACTACACGTCTAGGACAATTCTATAGAGTTAAAACATTATAGACAATAATAGCCAATCTTACCATACATAGCCTATGAGTAGATACTGTCCAAAACTAGTATGTAGATATTGCAGTGTATGACACTGATAGTTATAGTACATGAAAAAATAGAACGTAAGTTTCAGTTAGGAAAATAATAGCCAGAAAGTTTGTGATCCAGAAAGATAGTGAGAGAGTTAAGATACATCACAGTCTGAGCAGTAGCTTAAGGATGTGGTATAGAAACAGAAGGAGTTAGGAGAACCTTAGGATCTTGCAGACTGTAAGGGAGTGAAATATGACAGAAGAGGAGGATGACGCTAGCGTGGAAGAAGAGAAAGAGCTAAGCATTAGACAGGCTTTATACAGGAGCAGAGTCATGTATTTTTGTGATTTTTTTAAAGAGGCTTTGAAATGGGTTAGGCCAGGCATAGACCTGGTAGCTAAAGGTAGTGAATTCCAAATTACAGAGACAGAGTATGAATAGAGAAAGTGACCTGGTTTTCTTGTATGATTTGAGATAGCTAAGAGATTTTTGTATTCTGATCTTAGGGATCAATTTGGTGTGGAAGGAGTGACTAGATTTGCTAGTGCTGTGCAGGCAGTAGGCTTGCAAATAAGGTTGTGCAAGGTGGATAGCTGAATAAAGGCAAGTTGGTTGGGGAGTTCAAGCCAGTTTAGTTCTAGTAGCGGGTTACAGTGGTGTGTATGATATTTAGAGTTTGTGGCAAACTCCGCAACTTTGTTGTAGCACTGTTCCATCTTGCTTAGGTTAGAAGTTTGTAAGTTAGTTAGGATAGGAGCACCATAAAGAGGGGAGGGAAGTAAAAATGTTTTTGCAAGGGTAGTTTTGGTTGCTGCAGTAAAGAAATGTTTGTTTCTATGTAACAGTCCTAGTTTTTGATAAGTTTTCTTTACATTTTTCTGTATATGGGGGTGGAATGAAATTTTATTGTCAATGATAACTCCTAGAAGTTTGTTTTCCTGTACTGTTTCTATGACATTGTTGTCAGATGCAAGGACGTTGAAATAATCAGTGACAAGGGAGGTGTTTGGGGGGCATTTCATAGCCAGGATTCGACTACAGTAAAGGACTGTTGAAAGTAGTTCGGGTAGTGAGCGATCAGTACAGATTATGGTGGAATCATCAGTGTATTGAATGAGGGTTACAATGTGAGATGCAGTGTGAAGGCTGTTTGTGAAAATGTTGAAGAGTAGGGGTCCAAAGATGGAGCCTTGAGGGACTCGGGTCTATATCATTGAGTTGGCAGCCATTTTGAGGTAGTGTGGTGGAAGATTATCAGCTGAGGTGGAGGAGGGTTTTAGTTTTTGTAGCAGTTTCTTAATGGTGTCAGTGGGTATGGGCTGAAATGAGAATGGGATTTGTATGACATTTGTTGAGTAGGGGGATTATTAATGACAGGGTTAGAAGCAGCTGATGGTCTAGGGTTGGCGTCCAAATAGGTTGAAAGGTGGGGGGGCAGCATTAGGGGTATTAGTTAGTAGGTCTGATATTGATTTTATAGAGTGCTTGTTAAAGTTTTCAGATATTTGTGATGGAGGGGTATCAGGTGATAGGGTGTGCTCTCTGTTTGTTCCAGGGTTAAGTAGAGAAGATATGGAATGCCAAAATTTATTGGGGTTGATTTTATGCTGCAGTTGAAGCTGGGAATAATATGACTTATTATCTCTGTTGATTAGTTTTGTCACTTTGTTATGTAGTGTTTGAAATTAACATGATTTTTTGTTCATTTTTGTTTAGTTTCCAGGTTGACCAGGCTAGGTCCCTTTGCTTCATCAGGTGTTTATTCCTTAGACAGCCATGGTGCATCATCAGGTGTTTACATTCCTTAGAGAGCCATGGTGCTTCATCAGGTGTTTACATTCCTTAGAGAGCCATGGTGCTGAGTTATTTTTGATTCTTTTCAAACGAATGGGAGCTGGTGTATTAAGTATGTGAAGGAGGGTGTTATTAAAGTATAGTACAGCAGCATTAAGGGGTAGTTGTTTAAGGGGTGTCCAGTCTATTTCCTGTAGGAGATTGTTAAATGTATGCTGACAAAAATGAGTTGAGTTTCTAACTTAGTTGTTGTGAGTTTGTTCTAAGGGAATAAGCTGGCAGATGATCACTCAGGGAGCTAGACAGTGTACCTGAAGGGGGGTAATTGGTGGGGTGGGATACTAGGATCCAGTCTAGGATGGATTGGGAGGTAAGATATTTGCTGTATTTTGTTGGAGTATTGATAAGCTAAGAAAAAGCATACAAATTTATAGTATTTGTGGGGAGCTGAAGGGTATGGTTTGCCAATCTATATTTACATCTCCTAAGATTATTATTTCAAGGTTTATTGTTTGGGATGTCTAGGATAAAATATTTTCCATCACTGGTATATTGTGACCTGGTGGGACATATATTACTATTATGTAAATCATTTTTGATGTGTTGAGGTTCAAAAAATAGATTAGTACCTCAGCATTAGAAAAGATGGGTATATTACTGGTTTAGGGTGTGATGTTGAATGTAGAGGGTTATAGAAGGGCTATCCCTACCCCCTTTTTTTAGATTTATTTCTTCTGGTTATTGCAAAGTTTGGAGGTATTATTTCAGAGTCTTTTACATTGGGGTGTAGCCATGTTTCGATAAGGACTAGTATGCCAGGTTTATTTTAATCAATCCAGGCATGCAGTGGGGCTATTTTATTGCATATACTTCTAAGGTTCAGTGTAAGTATGTCTGAAATCTTTAGAGTTACTCTTGTAGTTAGCATTAGAGGATGGGCCTAGGTTGGAATGTATGTCTCCACATTTAAGTGTTTCTTATTAATAGGTGATGGTGTCAAGTATGGTTTCATAGGAGGTGAGGAGGCCAAACTGTGATTTGAATAATACAGGAGGGTATAGGAGAAAAGCTGAGAGGAGATATTTGAGAAGCTGTGTTGTTTATTGGGGAGATGGTTGGAGGAGGTTGTTAATGTGTATTGTGTGGGGGTATGCAAGGATACAGCTGTAGTGAGGTTGATATTTAAAAGTAAAGAGGTTGGGCAGGTTAGAAGCAGCATGTCAACTGTGATTGTGGGTATAAAAATATAAAAGTGGTATTTATGTGTTAGAGTGTATTATCAGATGTGAATAGAGATGCATACTATCTAGTGATTTGTGAGCAGTTTAAGGTAATGTTGGGCATGTTTTGACTTCAGGCTGGCCTTTGACAATGTGGTTAGGTATTTTGCTTTGTGATTTGTGATAAGAAGGGGTGGGGGAGATGTGATTGGTCAGTAGTAAAATTATGGTGCAATGTTAGTTTGATGCGTGTATAGCAGAAGATAAGGTGGTAAGCCTGGAGTTAATGTAAGATAGTTTGTGGTGGTGATTGCATTGTGATGGTGAAGTAGAGTAAGATGCCAAGAAGTATAGTAGGGGGGATGAAAATTCAGGGTGATGGATGTAAGGAAAAGCAGATAAGTTTAGTTAAATAAAAGTAGGTAAGGTGTGAATGAAATGTAGGTGTGGACAAGGTAGAGTTGTATATAATTGGATCATAGGAATAATGGGAAGCGGTTTGCTTGGGATATGAGTAGAGGTGCTGAGGGCAGATGGGATATGGGGGCAGGGTAGGGGAGCAGAGTGAGCAAAGTGAATGGAGTGGGAAGAATCCCTCCACAGATGGTTTACCACCAAATACAAATCAGTGAGGTAGAATGTTCATGTATACAAAGACAAGGTCTCTGAACTCTAAATACTTGACTTGAGTCACAGTATCTAATTTTATGGTTATGGGCTTTTCCAAATCTTTGCAGAGATCTATTACACTTATAAGAGTAAAATATGCTAAAGTGTTAATTTAGCTTCACCTTCACCAGTAAAAGGCCTGTCAGTGTGGGTGAGTAAGTGGGAGTGGGGATATCCTTCCAGCAGATTCAACACTACAGTACAGAACATGCTAATACATGACTTAACAAATTAAGTTATTAGTTTGATTCTTGGAAATTGCCTTACATCAGTTTAACTCAATGTATTGTTCCTTGTGAACTTTTGCAACTGCAGGTGAAATTCAGCTGTGCAAGTTCTTTAGGCAATGGGATATGATAACTTTTGCAGCAGCAGTAGTTAGACTTACTATGTGCTTGGTTCATGAGGGATGGTTAATAAGGATTGCTTGATATGCCTAATTCTATGATTTTTGTTTAGAATGCCTAAGCTGAGTATTATATCAAATGCCTTGGCCAGGAAAAGGTAGGCAGCATACACCATTTTGTCCTCATTCATTGCCTTGGTGACCTTCTCAAAGACATCTGTCAGCTTCAGTAAGCATGATCATGCCTTAATAAAACTGAATTGTGTTAGATCCAGTGTCTGGAGGTTTCCAGTGTCATTATTAATCATTTTCATGAGAGTTCTTGCCATGGCTTTGCATATCAGACTAGTCAGACTAATGGGTCTGTAGTTTCTGGGGTCTGTAAAAGGCACTCCCTTATGCAGAGGGATGATTGTTGCAGTTCTCCATTCATGTGGCATGAAGCTTGACTGGTGACTATGGTTAAATAATGACTCCAGTCATGCAGATAGGTCATGTTTCATGCTATTTAGGAGGCACCCTGGAATATTATAGGGGCCCATTGATGGGTTGTTCTTGGCCTTGGAGAGTGGTTTAGGATTTGTTCCCTAATGGTGTTTGACGGGCTTATGGTCAATAGTATTTCTTAAGTGGTTACTGGATGGAGAGGGGTGCAAAACTGGAGCAGGATTTGTCAGTCAGTACATTTGCTATATCTTCTATCTCCACGGAGGCTGCTCCATTCATAATTAGCTTTACACATTGTTGTCTACAGTCTTTGAGGAGACAATAGCTAAAGGAAGTCTTGTGGTTGTCCTTGGCCTAGCAGGCTATTTGTTCCTCAAAACTGGCTTTGATATACTTGATTTGCCCTCAGCCAAGAATGAAGCAGCATTAATTCAGGATCTTCTCAGAGTATGTTGAGGATGCCAAGCAGACAAGAGTTCTGGAAAAATGAGCAAGAAACAATTGTATCATGGGAGGTTTACTTAAGAGCGATATTGGGTTCCAGGGTGGTCACTCAGTATTATGGAAATATGCAAAACTTAAATAGCTTGCACAACTGACAATAGCAATGAAATAGGAAAAGGAGGGACTTTGGAAGTCAGATTACCATAAGGGGTGGAAGTGAGAGACACAGGCATTTAGAAGCAGACAAGCTAGAGAAGAATCCTATCAAATAAAGCCAATATTGGAGCTGTGTGACTTCAGAACCTGTTAGCAAGTCACAGTTCTCTTAGTCCTATGACTCTGAGCTACAGCTAAATGGCCCCAAGTAGGTTAGAATTTTGAAAACTTTAGCTTAATTTATCAGTATGGGCTGGGATAGATTCAAAGAACAGGGGAAAAAGTACAAAAGTTAACAGAAACCAACTAGAATGCAACTTTAAGCAGGCAACTGGTGAGCAGAATATAAGATTCTAGCAACAAAAAGTGGAGTGTAAACAGTTGTAAAAGCACTGAAGCACACATCCTGCATAAAAGTTTACAATACTGCCACTACTGCAATCCCACTACAGTCTAATGAACCAGACTATGCAGACATTTACCAGTAACACTGTTTATGGAAAAATACAATACTAAATAACTAAATAAGGCTAAAATCTGGCAGCAGTTCACAGTTCTACCACAATTGTGAATGAACCTGCAACACTAAGGCCCCATAAAGGGTTCAAAATACAAACAGCTAGCTTTTACACGTAATGCCACTTAAAGATATAAAAGTACAATATAATGTATAAATGATGCAGAGATCTTGCAGTAATTCACAACTTCCCAAAACTGCCAATGAAGCTACAAGACTAAGGTCCTAGAACAAACTCATAAAATGCAAACAGATTACTTATTTGGTTAAAACATGGAAAGAAAACCCAAAAAAGTGCAAAAAAATCCATATCACCACATGGGTCACTATAAGTGTAACTTAAAATATTTAAGAAATATTGGAATAAACAATTTTTCTTCTGTTTTTGATGATAAGCTTGTTTCTCACAGTGCAAGGTTTTCTGCAGCTCTTAGAATCAATAATAGCTAATATCAAGCGACATAAATTATCAAATAATTAATGTTGTAAACATCCCCTTTAAAAAAAATCCAAAATTCGCTACATCATTCTTACCTAGTGCATTGGAAGCCTTTAATTTAGTTTGCCATACATATTCTTTTTTCTGTTTCTTTGCCATAAATAGAAGAAAAACAGATTTCAAAACAGGAAAATTAAATATACTCCCTATAGACACAGTAGCATGCTTAGCTAAATCATTAGATTAGTCCTTATATTGAATAGCATGCAGGTGCTCATAAATTATTTTATACAGAAATCTGGATACTTATCTGTGCAGAAGTGAAAGTAGTTTTGATAAACTGCTACACAAGCAACATTAGTAAATCTACAGGTAAAATATTTGATATATACTTTACCCCTTTTATATAAGTCCTGTCTATTACAGACATCAAATAATTGCAATATTTATATTTACACTTTCACCGTAGTTTCATCCCATCTTTAGTTACACTTTTCTTATTGCTCATATTAAAATAATATTTCACTGTTCTGCCTTTCTTATAAACACATGTGGGATTATTCCCAACTACCTCCACAATATCTGAGAAAGCACTTAAAATCATCCAATTCTCACACTTATTTTTCTTTATGTTATCTGTGATGGGTCCCTACTTTAGGCTAGCAATCAAGGAGACTCAGTCCTCACTGGTGAGGGATGGTCACTAAGAGAAAAGATGGAGTCACATAGTATTTTCAGATGCAGCTCCTCTAACAAAGCACAGTTTTCCTTAAGGGCACACAGGCAGTGCACTCCAGACCTGTGAATGGACTCTCTTTCACTTTCCAGGCTCACACAAAACTCCATACTGCCCGCTTTGGAACTATATGTCCCTGTTCCCAGCAGCTGACACGCACACTTGGATATTTGAGTATCCCATACACATACACACATGGGAAAAGCTGGCACAATTTTATTGGCTGTGCCCCTTTCTGCCCAGAATCTGAGGTAATCATGCTGTCATCAGTCAGCTACCCTAAGGCTCTTACAAAAGGCACCCAATTATACTGTGTAAACTTAATACTAATACAAATGGTAGGGTGGGAACAAAGCAGCAAAGCTTTCAGGAGTGGCCACAGTGTCACTAAAACAAGCATAAGCACTCTCAATATGTTAAAAGTATTCTCTAAAGGACCAGCCACAATGAAAGGTATTAAAATATTTAATAATTAATAAAATAGAAAACATGATAATACTAAATACAATAAACGGACTTTTAATTACAGAAATATAAAAAAAATAATACAGTTGGACAGTTTCATACAGATGCAGAAAAAGAAAAGTAAACTATTCTCACTAAATGTCCCTGACTGACTAAAGAATTACTGTTCGTTGGTTACTTACTAAAGCAAGATTATGTGTGCTGAGTGTCTTACAACAGCAAAAGCCAGATGATATTTCTCTTTGTCTGTGTGGATGTGTAAGATATACATCCTGTCAGAATTCTTTATGGTCAGTTTCCAAAGTGCTGCTGTGAGAGTTCCAAAGAAATCAAATGCTAGTTAGAGGATGACATCACCTCTGGTCACCTGACTCTGGTACAGTACACACACAGAGCTTTACTAAGATCTGTGACAATATCTGAAAGCTATAACATAATATAACACTTTCCACCCATCCAGAGTTCACTAATAAACATACACATTTGATCAGTTACAGCAATACAACCTAATATGCACTCATATATTCTTTCTGTCCAGCAGGACCTACTGTTGAGACATTTTTAACACCAGTAACTTTACAAATATACTTTTAATTCTAACATTTGTATAAATCAGTGTGATAGTCAAGTAATATAAAATTCTTAACAAAACTTCAGCTAGCTATGCTGGCTTATGTACACATGTACTGCCCTAATCACCCAGGCACAGATGACACTGCCTCATAACATCCTATCTCTTCCCTTCCCCCTTAAAAACTCAAGCTAGTTTTTTAAGTGACCCTGGAAAATGTTGCTTAAGAGAAATAGGCCTGTCTGGGAACACATTAACCTGTACCCTTTCTTGAGAGCCTATCACTACTAGCAATGCTGACCCCACTACGGTGTTTAATGTCATGTCATATGCCTGCAACCCTGGGCTCCACCTTAGTAACTTGGCATTTTGCTGGCTGGCTCAATGTAGCCATGTTAAGGAATTGTGGTCTGTAACAACAGTGAATTTCCTTCCATACTGGTAGGGCTGAAGTTTATGCAGTTCCCATTCTATAGGTAGACATTCCTTTTCATCACTCTCAACTGTACAGACTTTCACAAAATGTCCAGATTTTTGCCTCATATTTTTGGTTTGTTCCTCATACAAACTGTATTTTTTTGAGAAATTACTTGGATGATCTAAGGATTAATGTTACTAAATAATGACATGTATTTGTGTTTCAGACCTCATATCCATCACAAAATGAATGCTAACACAAATCCTGTTACTCTAGCAACTTTCTAAGTTTATAACAGCAATATTTAAAACATGTCCCTATTTTTGGGCCTTTGTTCCCCTATTACGTCAGGCTTTGTCCAGATTTCTTGAACTATGAGGTTGAGATGTAGGTTCCTTTTCTGCAGCTTGCATAACATTCCTCCTTGGGTTGGAATCTATGGCTGAGATATACAACTGGGTGCTCTTCTCCCTCTGAGGAAACCTGGCTGAGTACAGCCCCTACCCCATGGTTTGAAGCATCCACCTGCACAACAAATTCTTTGCTTTAATCTGGACTGGCTAGCACAGGAGGTCCTCCCAAAGCCCCTTTAAGCATTGGGAATGCCTACTCACAGGCTGGGGTCCACAAATATTTGTCCCCGCTCTGTCTTGAACTCACCTGCAAATGCCTGTAGCATGGTCTTTAGTTCAGAGTTTAACTTCTTCATGGGGTGGTTTTTAAGTGCTTCACTCCATAGCGCTTCCACAGACAATCCAGCAGGTCTGACATGAAATTGGCACCTCTGTTAGTATTTCTCTTGGGAAACCTACCCTGCTGAAAATCTCTAACAAAGCATTTGCCACCTTCTCTGCCTCTATGGAGGACACTGGCACCACCTCAGGGTATCTAGTAGCATAATTTACTACTACCAGGATATACGTCTTCCCTGTGGAACTTGGGGTACTAAGACGCCCCACAATATCCATAGCTAGCCTCTGAAGTGGCTCTTCAATCACAGGCAAAGGCATCAAAGGAACTTTGACTTTGTCTCCTGCCCTGCCTACCCTTCAGCACTGCTCACATGTCCTGCAGTACCTTGTTACATCTCTTGCAATCCCAGGACAAAAAAAACGTTCTGCACAATACATCTCTTCATATTTTTATGCCCATATAACCTGCAAAAAGAATGTAAAGGGCTATGGCTAGAAGTGCCAGATGGTAGGCTCTGGGCACTGCCAACTGCTGCATTACCTCACCCTCTAGCCCTCCATCATGGGTACACTCTCTATACAGTAACCCTTTTGTTCCTTTAATTTCTACAAATCTTTTGGGTTTCTAATACCATGATGGGAATGGACTCCATTCCTAAGTCAAAGTATGATTAAAGTTCATGAAATTAGTATTGTTTCAATCTTTGATGTCAGCTAAAAGTGCTCTTCATAGCACCTGCAATGTCCCAGTAATGACTCCTTCTGCAATTCATACGGGGTTACATGGACTGGTAACATATCTAAATACGATTATTGATTCTTTTTTATAAGACCCATTGCTCCTACTACTATTGGAACTGTCTGTGTATCTTTCTTCCACATTGCTCTTGTTTCTGCCTGCAGATCCTGATATTTTATGACTTTGTGTCTCTCTCTGTACGCAACACATTGTAGTCACTGGGTGTGGCAATTTCAGTGATCAATGCTACTTTTGTCTTCTTTTCATGGACCTCTATATCTGGTTTTCTAGCATCTATCTTTTGAACTGTTGGTAATGGGTGATCCCATGTGATATAAACTTCATCATTTTCTATGATGCTTTGTGGCTCATGTTTCCAATGTTTTTCAGCCACTTCAATACCATAATGTTTGCACAATCCCCAGTGCAACAGTCTTGCCACATTATTATATCTTTCAGTATACAGTCCTTCTGCCATTAGTATATCACAACCAGCAATGAGGTGTGTGACTGTTTCCAATTCGGTTTTACAAAACCTACATTTGTCTGTTTCTCTCACATGTTCAATGGACTTTGTAAACCAGCGTGTACGTAGCCCACTATCCGGGGATGCCAATATTAACCTTTCATTTCTTGGTTTGAATTCGCCTGTCCTTAACCATTCCTGCATTTGTTTCTGATCAATATGAGGTTCTTCCAGAAGTTTTCTATACTTGCAACTATATTTCTGCATTTTCCACATCTCTTGCCTTCTCATCTGGTCCTTCATCTTATATTCTTTCTCTTGTTTTTTTTTGGCACATTCAATTGCTACCTGATTTTTATCTACTTCTGGTTTGATTTCCATTCCTGCTTGATGCCAATATGTTTCTGCTATATTAAGCAGAGAAGTCATCTTAGATTTATTCTCCTCATGTTTCAAAACTTTCACTACATTTGGGTTTTGTGAGGTCAGCACATATGTGTGGAGTCCTACAATTGCAGATCTATACATGTAATCAGTTTCAAGCAGGCCCATCCCTCCTTTGGAACAGGGAATATATAATCTTAGCATACACTGATTTTTATAAATCATTTGGTGAGAGTGAAGCATCCTTCTTTTTTTCCTGTCTAATCTATCCAACATGTTTTGGGGCCAGTCAATCACTCCAAAACTGTAAGTTAGGACAGGAAGAGCAAGTTGATTTATAGCTTGGGTTTTATTCCTAGATGTCAATGCTGTTTTCAGGATTAATTTAAGTCTTCTAAAGTATTCCTTACTAAGTTTTATTTGAATTTGTTCATGCTTTATTGTTGATCCTTCATCAATTCTCAAATATTTATACACTCCCTCTTGCTCAAGTTCTTTTATATCACATTCTTGTCTCAAACTGATGTTTTACTGGTGCTGCAGTTTTCCTGCTTTAAAGGTTGCCTTTGCGTATTTATCAAGACCAAATGACAATTTTATATAATCTGAAAACGTTTTGACAGCCTGCAGTTGTGCTTTCAGTTCATCTGATGAACTATACAGTTTTAAATCATTGACAAAGAGAAGATGAGAAGAAGTCTTTACACTTGTTTTCTAGGAGCCAAATTATAGCTATGGCCTAAGCTGTTAAGTAAACAGCTTAATGGATTAAGGGCAAGGCAGAATAGTAATGGCAACAGAGAGTTACCCTGGAATGTCCCCCTTTGAACTTTTATCCCTTGGATAATAATTTGTCCTTCATCATGCCTTAATTGCAAAGTGGTCTGCTACTGTTTCATGGTCACTGTAGTGTGGTGAATCAGTGTAGGGTGTATCTTATATATTTTTAAGCACTCTTTTATCCATGAATGTGGGATACTATCAAATGCTTTTTTGTAGTCAATCCATGACACACTTAGATTCTTCCCCTTTTTACACTTCTCCACTATGACTTTATTTAACAACAAATAATCATTTGTTCCATATGACTTTTTTATTGCCCTTGGTTCTACTGCCATAATTAAGTTTCTTCTAAATGACTATAAATTCTGTCAGCATCAATTCCCATGTATAGTTTATACGTCGTCGGAAGGCAAGTTATTGGTCTATAATTTTTAGGGTAGCTTGCAGGTTCACTCTTAAGAAGGAGCATTGTTTTTCCTGTTGTTAGTCAGGTTGTGTCTGTTCAGGGTGCATATATAAATAGTTCTACTCGTGGCTAACTGTTCATTCAAAGATGCTAATACTTTTAACCAAAAGTTAGGTACTGCATCTGGGCCTGGGGTTTACAATTAGAGGCTTTTCTTAACTTTGTTTCAATCTCTCTGGCTGTTACTTCATCCCATTTCATATCCTGTACCTTTAAACTTCTTATTCTTTCTTTTACTTCTTCTATCCATTTAGCATCTTTGTTATGTTTCACAGGATCTTCATAGATACTTCTCCAAAATGTATCTATATCTTCTTGTGTTGGGGGTCTTTCAATTCCTTTTATCTTGTTTCCCAATTCTGTATAAAAGTTTTTGGGTCTATGATGACCGAGCTCTGGCCCAGTAATCAAGGAACCTCAATCCTCACTACTAGCACCAGTGAGGGTCATGCACATTGGGAAGTATAACAAGTACACACACAATAAAGCACAATTTCTCTTAAAAGCACACAGAGATCACAGTCAGCCTGGAGCTGGTTTCTCCCTTTCTCTCCAGATCCCCAATAAGACTTCCCACTGGCACAGCTATAGGGTCCAGATCTTAGCCTAGTGGTCAAGCTAAACCCTCCAGCACCCTATCTGCCCAACCAGTGCTTCGTGTCCCTTCCCAAGTAGCTGACACACACACACTTTGATATGAGTTACATATAAACACACCGATACGCATGGGGACGGCTGGTACAGGTTCTCCAGCTATGCCCCCTTTTCTGCCCAGGCTATAAGGTAGTAATCACTGCCACCAACCATTAATATCAGCTACTAATAACACCCTTACCAAAGGGTGTCCAATTTTACTGTGCAATATTATTATATCCAATTAGTAAGTATGATGAACAGCAAGACTTATTGGAGTGGCTTGGACAGTATCACTATATACATGCAATGTACTCAACAGCTTAAATTATCTCTACACAAAACAGCCACAGTTGAAAGGTTTAAAAATATGTAATAATAAATAATAAAAACACAAGATAAATCTCCTCAATTCAACACAGTGCTAGTCAAGAGTTCAGATACAGGAAAATGCTTAAAATAATACTGTGGAATAGTCTGACATAAATATAGAAAACAGCTAGACTAAACTTGCTATTTTCTATTTCTAAGAGAAGTCACTGTTCTAAATAAATATCCTACTTATGAGGCAAAGAGCTGGTGAGTTGATGTGTTTAGGTTCAGACAAAATCCAAAATGCTCTAATTCTCTCTTTGATAAAGTCTTAAATTAATAATACATCAATGCTGACTCATTTTAGATTACATCATTCTTGGCACTTCTCTGGTTTAATTTCCCAATATAACAGACACTCAGAGTTTACCAGTTCTTTGACCTTGCACCTGGCCAGGAAGCCACAGCAATAAAAGACATCATACATGTAAAATGTAGCAATTAACTCTGGTCTCAAAACAATAGAAGGAATGTCTTAGCCCAGACATCATGTCTTTGAGTATGAGATCAAACAGTCATACAATGTTTGACTTATCAGCTTTCTTCCAGCAGAGTGCACTCTGATTACCTTTTTGAAGCTCAGTACAACATATAGTTTAATCATAACATATAGTTCTCTTTTATATTTGTAAAACCAGCCTGTGGATTATATTAATATCTACAAATCACATAGAATTATTTACAAGATTCTATTTGGCTGGGGTGGCAGCCTTTCAGTTTTTTTCACATTTCTCTCCTCCCTGAGAACTCAAGCTAGTTTTTCAAGTGACCCTTGAGAAAAGTTGCTTGAGAGGGTTATGTCTATCTGAGTATACCTTACCCCATTTCCTGTCTTGAGAGCTCATCTGCGTTGGCATTGCTAATTCCAGTGTGGTATTGCACTGACATATTATATGCTTGCAACCCTAGGCTCCATCTTAGCAACTTAGCATTTTGCTGACTGGCTCGCTGTAACCATGTTAGGGGATTGTGATCCGTAACTACAGTGAATTTCCTTCCATACAGATAAGGTTAAAGTTTCTGCAGTGCCCACACTATGGCTAGACCTTCCTTTTCTACAGCTGCATAGCATTCCTCCCTGGGTTGGATCCTATGACTGAGATAAACCACTGGGTGTTCTTCCCCACTGAAAACATCTGGCTAAGTCCATCCCCCACCCCATGGTTCAAAACATCCACCTGCACAACAAATTGTTTGCTTTAATCTGGACTGGCTAACACAGAAGGTCATGTGAAAGCTTCTTTAAGCTTCTGGAATGCCTGTGCACATGCTGTGGTCCACACTACCTTATCTGGCCTGTTTTTCCTTGACAGGTCTGTGAGGGGAGCAGCTATGGTACTATAACTAGGGATGAACTTTCTGTAGTACCCTGCTGTACCTAAAAATGCCCTAACCTGTGTTTTGGTAACAGGTGCAGGCCATGCCTGAATGGCTTCCACTTTGGGGGTTCCTGCCTGATCTTACCACTCTCTACTCTATGCCCCAAGTAGAAGACATCTGCCATACCCACCTGACACTTGCTCGACGTAATGGTCAACCTTGCCCTCTGTAGTCTGCCCAGCACCTCCCTGACATGTTGAAGGTGCTCTTGTCAGGAATGGCTGTAGACGGCAATATCACCTAGGTTAGCAAGGGCAAACCCTCCTGCTCCTGCTAGCATATGATCTACCAGCCTCTAGAATATCACTGGGGCATTTCTCATCCCAAACGGCATCTTTGTGAACTCATACAAGCCAAAAGATGCTACAAAGGCTGACCTCTCTTTAGCATTGTGAGTCAAGGGCACTTGCCAGTAACTTGTGGTAAGATCAATGGTGGTAAGATATTTAGCCCCACCCAACTGCTCTAGGGCTTCATCTGTCCTAGGCATTGGGTAAGTATCTGACTCTGTGTGACTATTTAAGTTCCTGTAGTCCACACAGAACCTGGTGCTGCCTCCTTCTTTGGCACCAGCACCACTGGGGAGGCCGAGGGACTGTTGGGCTCTTGAATTACCCTTAGGTCCAACATTTCCTGTATCTTCTCCCTCAGAGTCTGTTTGACTCTCTCAGGCACCCCATAAGGGGGGGTTACCTAAAAGGCCTTTGGGGTCCTGTATCCACCTGCTGCTGCACCAGGTGGGTGCACCCTGGTTTCCCAGTGAACATGTCCCCAAACTCCTGTACGTCTGCTCAGATTTCTTGAACCTGGGTAGGAGATAACTACTAGGACATTTGCTATCCCTTCTACTGAGGTGTCAGTCTGAGCTTCACTGAGGAGATCAGTCACCAGATCTCCCTCAGACTTCTCGTGCAGTCCACTGCAAATACTGAGCATAAGGGCCTCCCTATCATGGTAAGGTTTCATCATGTTAACATGGTAAAACTTGTGCCCCTGCCTCCTACCTAGCAGTTGTACCATGTAGTTAACATCACTTACCTTTCTTACCACCTTGTAGGGTCCCCCAAGCTGCTTGCATCTTATTGTATCTGACAGGAATGAGAACCATTACCTGCTGCTCTCTAGCTTGAGCATTCCTGTCATACCAGACCTTCTTCTGTTGTTAGGCATCTGCCCGCTTCTCATGGGCCAAGCCCATGAGTTTTCTGAGCCTTCTCTTGAGGTTTAGGACATATGCCACAACAGACTCCTTGTGAGATTCTCACTCACCCTCCCACTCATCTCGAATTAAATCTAGAGGTCCCCTCACCCTATGCCCATACAGCATCTCAAATAGTGAGAAACCTGTGGATTCCTGGGAGCCTCTCTGTAAACAAACAATAGTTGGGGAAAATATTTGTCCCACTCCCCCTTAAACTGGTCTGCAAATGCCCATAGCATGGACTTGAGTGTAGAGTTTAAACTCTCAACAAGACCATTAGTCTGAGGATGGTAGGGGGTGGTCTTTAGGTGCCTCACTCCACAGTACTTCCACAGACAAGCCAGCAGGTTTGACATGAAATTGGCACCTCTGTCAGTCAGTATTTCGTTTGGGAAACCTACCCTACTAAAAATTTCTAACAAAACATTCGCCACTTTTTCCACCTCAGTGAAGGACAAAGCCACTGCATCAAGGTATCTTGTAGCATAATCTGCTACCACTAGGATATACTTTTTCCCTGTGGAATTTGGGGTACTCAGGATCCCCACAATATCCATAGCTACCCTCTGAAATGGCTCCTAAATCACAGGCAAAGGTATCAAAGGAGAGCTCACCTTGTCTGCTGCCTTGCCTACCTTTTGGCACTTCTCACAGGTCCGGCAGTGCCCTGTTACATCTCTGGAAATTCCAGGCCAATAGAAGGTCTGCATAATACATCTCTTTGTATGTTTTATGCCCATATGACCTGCAAAGGGAATATTATGGGCTATGGTTAGAAGTGCCAGATGGTAGGTTCTAGGCACTACCAACTGCTGTATCCTCTCACCTTCTAGCTTTGCCTCAGGGGTCCACTCTCTATACAGTAGCCCTTTCTCCCAGTATACAGATTCCCCCTTCCTTTGAGAATCAGGTGCCTCACTAGCAACCTGCCTCAGGCCTTGCAATGTAGAGTCTGAGAGCTGAGACTGCCTCAACTCTCTCTTAGTAACCCTTCCCAGCTCCCCTTCCATAGGAAATCTGGTATCCTCTGACCATGGTGCCTCACTGTCAGCCTGGGTACTACTACTCATTTCTACCTTTATAGTTACTCTTTCCAAGGGAACATCAGTACCCACAAGCAGCTGTGGCTACAGAGTAGCTCCCTCCCTGAAGTAACCACCTTGCCAGTCCTGGCTGCAAGTATGTGGTCTGACTGGGTCTCCCCCAGGCTACCACACCCACATGCTTGTTTCCTAGTCTGACTGCATGTAACTGCATAAACACATGGTATTGCCTCACCAAAATCCTTCCCTATCAGGACATCTGCAGGATGGTAGCTTGGTACCCTTGTCTCGAGACAGCCTACTGTTGGCATTTTGTCCTTCTCACCTTTTGTTCCCCACCTTGCCTCTGTGGACATCTATATGCCACATGGGCTCGCTGGTTGCAGTCAAAACATTTAACTCTAGGTTCTGGATGTGTACCTGGACTAGTGGTTTCCCCTGCGACTGTCAGATTCTGTTGGAGCAGTCTGGACTGCCCACATGGGTTCCCTTAGACCCATGAGCAGTACTGGGGGTCCCTTTCCTGTTCAGGGATGCCCTGCTTGCTAGGTATAGATCTCACTTCTTCCCCAATTCATCTGAAGTAGCACATTGTGTATCAGATAACCATATCCTCATGTCCTCAGGCAAAGTGCTAAGGGCTTATTCTCTCACCAAAAGTCTGCCAGCCCTTCAAAAGTGGTGACCTGACATCCACTCACCCACCTATGAAAATAAGTGGTCAGTTCAGCAACATATTCACACACACTTTCATCTGTCTTGCGTCTATGCTCATGAAACCTTTTCCTATAAGTTTCAGGTGTTAGCTTAAAAAAATTCTAGTAAACAATTCTTAACAGCAATATAATCAAAAAAAATCATGATCAGATAATTTAGACAGCACAGTTACAGCTTTACCATGGAGTAAGAGGGTCAGGAACCGTACCCAAAGCCTCTGGTCAACATCATACTGTTTACATACCCTGTCAAACATATGAATGAAACTATGAAAAGTATCCCACTCTGTAAACTGCGGATAAAATTCATGGATCTTTTGTGCTTCTTGGGTCTGATTACTCCCTTAACCATGACCTCAATGACTCCAGCAAAGAGTCAGCATCTCCTTTTCGTGTTGCCTCTGCCTCTCCTTCTCCTCAGCTTCCAGGTGTAGCAGTTTCTCATTCCCCTCAGCCTGTAGATGTCTCAGTCTCTCTGCTGCTTCTGTTTCCAAATGCCTGGCCTCCAACTCAAGTCTCTTTAGCTCCAGATGGATTTTTAAGTCCTCTGCAGAAAGGTTAAGCTGTCCATTCTCTGACTGTTGTACATCTCCACGGCCAGTCTGATCATCCTCCTGATTGCTGTTTTCTGATGCAGCTCTGACCAAAGCTGCAATCATGTCTGCCTTAGTCATGTTTCCATGCACCAGTCCATTAGCTTGGCACATCTCAGCCAAATGGTTCCTTGTCAGCTTGCCATACTCCTCTGATGACATGCTTGCCTACTCTCCCTGACTAACAAAGTTAACAAAACAAATAAAACAATTGTGATCCGAATTCTGAATATTTACTGCATGGCTGATGTAGAGTATAAAAACACCCTCAGTGATCACTGTACACAAGCTACAGAAATTTACTTTCCACACCACTACAAGACAATTAGTATGTGGCAAACAATTGATATGGTGGTGTGGATATCCCACCACTGCCAACCAATTAATATGGTGGTGTGGATATCTCACCAATGCCATCAATTAATATGTGACGTCCATGCACTGGCCCAGTAATCAAGTAATCAAGGAGGCTCAGTCCTCACCACTAGCACCAGTGAGGGGCATGAACATTGGTAAGGATAACACGTACACACAGTAAAGCACAATTTCCCTTAAGAGCACACAGATATCACAGTCATTCTGGGGCTGGTTTCTCCCTTTCTCTCCAGATCCCCAGTAAGACTCCCCACTGGCATAGCTATACAGTCCAGATCTCAGCCTATTGGTCAAGCTAAAACCTCCAGCACCCTCTCTGTCCAACCAGTGCTTCGTGTCCCTTCCCAAGTAGATGACACACACACACTTTGAGATAAGAGTCACATACAAACACACAAACACTCCTGGGGAAGGCTGGTACACATTCTTCAGCTATGCCCCCTTCTCTGCCCAGGGTATAAGGTATAAATCATTGCCTCCAACCACTAATATCAGCTACTAATAAGGCTCTTACCAAAGGGTGTCCAATTTTACTGTGCAATATTATTATTATCCAATTAGCAAGTATGGTGAACAGCAAGGTTTATTGAAGTGGCTTGGACAGTAGCACTGTAAACATGCAATGTACTCTAGAGCTTAAATTATCTTTCTTAGTATTTTTGTTGATCTATTCATTCCACTATAATTTTCTAACAGTGACACTTCTTGTCTTAATTGCGTTATAGTTTTCTCTATTCAATACTTCCATAATGGTATTTAATTTCTCCCCTTCCTTTCCCTCACTACCCTGTGTTCTTGTAGTAGAACATTATAAGTTATTAATTTAGCTGCACAGTAATATATCCTGTTTACTTCTGTTATATTGCATGGATCTCTATGGGCAGTCCTAATTACTGTGTTCATTTGTTTTATCAGACTTCTGACTTTTTGGGTTTTATTGACCTGCAGTCTATTTCTTTCATTGATCTTAATATATCTTTCTATATCTATTAAACTAAGCAACTCTTCTGTTAGCTCATTTTCTTCCAAACTGAGGGCACATCCTTTGTTTTCCATTTCCTGTGAGCATTCTATAGAAAGCTCTATAGCATCTTCTCGTGGCGCATTCTCTTCAATTTCATCATGTGCCATCTGTTGCTCTGTCATGTGGGAACTCACCGGCCTATCACTCCTCAACATCAACTGCATCAGTTTCCACAGTTTCCTGTTCCCTCCATTGCTGTCTAGTTTCAAGTGAACGTTTATACTGGTTTCCAGTGGAAGGCTCCAAAATATCTTCATATTGCACATGACCAATTGCTTCCTGTTCATACGTTCATAGATTCATACCGGACTAACTGCCGTTGTGGGACATTTTAAGTCTAGCCAATTACCCTAAGTGAGAATCAAACCTTGCACCTTGTGTCTGTAAGGTAAACACCTTAACCATTAAGCCAACCTCCCATAGTTTCCCCTTACTTTGGATATATATTGCTCCATCCTGTTGTGGTGCTTTCTTAACTAGATTTTCTACACTGAGTCCTTCACTTCACAGGTACTCCATAACCTCAATTTCTATTTGTTTAACTTCTCCATTAGTAATCTCCTTTTCTACTTTTCCTCTTTGTCTCCTTATGTTTGTACTGTAAAGTTTTCCATGTTCAAAGTCCTTTGACTGTATTTCTCTTCAAATATCTTTGGTGCTGCCCTTTTTGTATTGGTTAGTTCTGCTTTCTCCTTTGCATAAATATTACACCATACTAAATCTCTTTTTCTTAACCATGTCCATATTTCTTCTTCAGATGTCTCCTGATCTTCCTGCTTATCCTTACTTTGGGGACTCACTCCATCATACTGTACTGTAACCTGTGTTAGCCCTTTTATACCAAATCATTCACTTCTCAGGCACTCCATAACTTCAACTTCTCCAGCTATGCCCCCTTCTCTGCTCAGGGTATAAGGTATAAATCATTGCCACCAACCACTAATATCAGCTACTAATAAGGCTCTTACCAAAGGGTGTCCAATTTTACTGTGCAATATTATTATTATCCAATTAGTAAGTATGGCAAACAGCAAGGCTTATTGGAGTGGCTTGGACAGTAGCACTATAAATGTGCAATGTACTCTAGAGCTTAAAATGTCTCTACACAAAACAGCCACAGTTGAAAGGTTTAAAATATTTAATACTAAATAATAAAAACACAGGACAAATTTCCTCAATTCAACACAGTGCTAGTCAAAAGTTCAGACACAGGAAAATGCTTAAAATAATACTGTAGAATAGTCTGACATAAATATAGAAAACAGCTAGACAAAACTTACAAATTTCTATATCTAAGAGAAGTCAGTGTTCTAAATAAATATCCTACTTTCAAGGCAAAGCACTGGTGAGTTGAAGTGTTTCGGTTCAGACAAAGTCCAAAATTCTCTAATTCTCTCACTTCCTGAGAAAGTCTTAAATTGATAATACATCACTGCTGACTCATTTTGGATTACATCTTTCTTGACACTTCTTTGCTTTAAATTTCCAGTCTAACAGAAACTTAGAGTTTAACAGTTCTTTGATCTTGCATCTGGCCAGGAAGCCACAGCAATAAAATACATTATACATGTAAAATCTAGCAATTAACTCTGGTCTCAAAACAATAGAAGGAATGTCTTAGTCCAGACATCATGGCTCCGAGTTTGAGATCAAACAGTCATATAATGCTTGACTTACCAGCTTTCTTCCAGCAGAGTGCACTGTGGTTACAGTTTTGAAGCTCAGTACGATATATAGTTTAATTATAACATATAGTTCCCTTTTACATTTGTAAAACCAGCCTGTGTATTATATTAATATCTACAAATCACATAGAATTATTTGTAAGATTCTATCTGGCTGGGCTGGCAGACTTTCAGATTTTTTCACAGGGTCATCAATAAATTGCTCACTTTGTACTTTTCCTTTTTATTTATCTGCATATCTTCCAAGTTTTTCCACCTGTGCTGACATTTTTCATTTGCTATTTGCAATAGTGCAGGATATATCCTGGTCTGTTCTAATACTGTGCATTGCTTTTATCACAGCAATCTTTCTTAGTATTTTTGTTGATCTATTCCCTCTACTATAATTTTCTAACAGTGACACTTCTTGTCTTAATTGCTTTATAGTTTTCTTTATTCGATACTTCCATGATGGTATTCGATTTCTCCCCTTCCTTTCCCTCACTACCCTTTGTTCTTGTAGTAGAACATTATAAGTTATTAATTTAGCTGCACAGTAATATATCCTGTTTACTTCTGTTATATTGCATGGATATCTATGGGCAGTCCTAATTACTGTGTTCATTTGTTTTATCAGACTTCTGACTTTTTGGGTTTTATTGACATGCAGTCTATTTCTTTCATTGATCTTAATATATCTAGCTATGTCTATTAAACTAAGCAACTCTTCTGTTAGCTCATTTTCTTCCAAACTGAGGGCACATCCTTTGTTTTCCTTTTCCTGCGCGCATTCTATACAAAGTTCTACAGCATCTTCCAGTGGCGCATTCTCTTCAATTTCATCCTGTGCCATCTGTTGCTCTGTCATGTGGGAACTCACTGGCCTATCACTCCTCAACATTGACTGCATCAGTTTCCACAGTTTCCTGTTTCCTCCATTGCTGTCTACTTTCAAGTGAATGCTTATATTGGTTTCCTGTGGAAGGCTCCAAAATATCTTCATATTGCACATGACCGTTTGCTTCATGTTCCACTGGTTTTCCCTTACTTTGGATATCTATTGCTCCATCCTGTTGTGGTGCTTTCTTAATTAGATTTTCTACACTGAATCCTTCACTTCACAGGTACTCCATAACCTCAATTTCTATTTGTTTAACTTCTCCATTAGTAATCTCCTTTTCTACTTTTCCTCTTTGTCTCCTTATTTTTGCACTCTAAAGTTTTCCATGTTCAGATTCCTTTGACTGTATTTCTCTTCAAATATCTTTGGTGCTGCCCTTTTTGTATTGGTTAGTTCTGCTTTCTCCTTTGCATAAATATTACACCGTATTAAATCTCTTTTTCTTAACCATGTCCATGTTTCTTCTTCAGATGTCTCCTGATCTTCCTGCTTATCCTTACTTTGGGGACTCACTCCATCATGCTGTGATATAACCTGTGTTAGACTTTCTATACCAAATCATTCACTTCACAGGCACTCCATAACTTCAACTTCTGTTTTTTCAACTTCTACTATACTAATCTTTTTTTACATTCCCTCTTTGTAAAATTATTTTTTTTATTGTGAAATTTTCCATATCTGGATGCCTTTGCCTGTATTTCTCTTCAAATATATATTTGGACTGCCTTCTTTATATTGCTAAATTTTGCTTTCTCCTTTGCATAAATATTGGAGCAAATCAAATATCTGTTTCATTCCCATGTACATATTTCTTTTTTATACTTTTCAAATATCTGTTTTGTTGTTTATATTTTTGCACTTCCTCAGATGCTTCTTTTTCCAAACAGATCAAAGTTTCTTGATCTACATACTGTTTTTCACAAATCTGTTACATTAATGACCACAAATTTTCATTTGAAGCTTCTGACAGTTTTTCCTGTGGAATTATTTTTCTTTCCTCTAATTTCTCTCTTAATCATTTTGTATATCTTGTGTCTGGAAATTCTGGGCTTTTTGCATAATAGTAACAATTCATAATTGTTTTATTTTGTTTATTTATTTGCAGTTTGTTTGTCAGGATGGTCCATTGGGCCAGAAGAGCCCATTTTCAATGGAGTCCTGAGGAGAAAAGCTCCATAGACACAAAGTATACAAAAAAATAACTGGGTGCTATAGTAAACAGAAGTGTATGAAGCATACATGAAAAACAAAACATTTGATAATCCAAACTAGAAGATAAAGAAATTATATAACAGTAAAGTTTACAAATATATAGTTCCTATCATTGCTACAAAAGAAGTTAAGTCTGTTACATTATGTAGGTATATACAAGTCAATTACAACTGTCAGTAGCTATTTACAAGTACATATATTCCCACATGGAAGATATAAATGGTATGAGGGGGGATATATAGGTTAAGTGAGGATAAGGAAGGGATGAGTTTGAGGAAGAAGAGATAGAGAGGAAAGTCGGGAGGTAGATAGTTGAGTTAGGAAAAAGGAGAAAGGGAAGGTAGTAAGGTAGCTACGTGAGGGTTATGCAGGATGGGAACATGACCATTCCCAGACTGATGCCAGGTGTGAGTGGAGCAGAGTTTTGAAGGTGGTGGGGCAGTTGGTGAGGTAAATATGGGGTGGAGAGTTCCAAAGATGTGCTAAGGAGAAAGAGAGTAGGAGTTTGCCTACTGGGCGGGCTATTTTGTGGAGTTTGATCAGATTCTGGGCAGTTGTTCTTAGGAGTCTGTTGGGTAGGTGCATTGTAAAGGTTGATACTAGAGAAGGGAAGGACTGAAAATGAGTTTTTGAGCATAAACTAGTTGGCAATAGATAAGATAGTTGGGCAACTCTAGTCAATGTAGTTTGTGGAGGGGAATACAGTGATGAGTGGAGGATCTGTGGCCAATGGAAAATTTGGCGATTTTGTTGTAGCAGGAAGAAAGTTTTGTCTTGGTGGAAGATGATAGGGTGGTTAGGAGTGGGGCACCATAAAGTAGAGAAGGGATGAGATATGTGGTAAAGAGAAGAAATCTAGTAGATGGAGTGAGGTAGCGATTGTGGTGATAGAACATGCTAAGTTTCTGGTGTGTTTTTTTAATATTTGTTTGTATGTGTGTATCAAATTTAAGCTGATCATCCATGAGGGCACCTAACAGTTTAGTACTGGATACTATTTCAAGGGAAATGTTATTCTGACTGGTGATGGTGAATGAGTTTTTATTGATAATTGTGGTTTTGGAAGGGGTGAATAGCATGAGTTTGGTTTTTGATGCACTGAGTGCCAAATGGTTATCTAGCATCCATTGTTCCATGGATGAGAAGGCATCTTGGGTAAATTTTATGAGGGTGTAAGTAGACTTAGCAGAACAGATAATTGTTGAATCAGCTGCATATTGGATGATTTTAGCATTAGGGATGGCGCAGTGGAGGCCGTTTATAAATATATTGAATAATAGGGGACCTAGTATGAAACCCTGGGGTACTCCAGTGGGGGTACTCAGGAATGGCAAGAAGGCTTTCTTCCATTTGACTGCTTGTTGCCTATTGGAAAGGTAACTGGTAAACCAGGTGATAGAAGAGGGTGATAGATTTAGATTAGAGAGACTGGTTAGGAGAAGGTTGTAAGAGATGGTATTGAAGGCCTTTGAAAGGTCCAGGAGGAGGGTGGATACAATACAGCCAGAGTTGCGCACTTTATTCACAGTTTCAAGGAAGGAGAGTAGTGCGGTAGTAGTGCTGTGTCCAGGCCTGAATCCATGTTGTGTGGGGGTTAGCAGGTGGTTGTCGATGAGGTAGGGAAGCAGTTGTAGATGGATACAATTTTCAAGTAATTTGGAGATGGGAGATAAGATGGCGATGGTTCTGAAATTTGTGATGCTATTATTGTTTCCCCCTATGTGGATGGGAATAATAAAAGCTTTTTTCCAGAGTTGGGTATGTAGCCTTCTTGGACTGACCAGTTAATGAGAATACAAATGGAGAAGGCATTGGCATCAGCAGCTATCTTTAGGAAGAAGGAGGGAATATTGTCAGGGGCATTGGAGGATGGTTTTAATTTGTGGAGGAGTTTTTTTATAGTTGATACTGGGATGGGTTTCAGAGAGAAGAGAGGAACCTGGGAGGTGGAAATACCAGAGGATGGGGAGATATTGGGAGGAGTAACTGGGTAAGTAGGGTTGTTTGGGAAGGATGATGTTAATTTGGATATCGAGTCAATGAAGAAGTTATTAAATTGTGTGGCTAGATCGGTATCGGAAGCATTATAATCAGGGCAAGGCTTATCCTTTCTGCCTGGGTTGAAAGGAGTAGTGATACTATCCCAGAATCTTTTAGGGTAGGTCTTATGGTTGATTTGGAGTGTGGTATAATAGGATTTTCGATCTGAGATAATGAGCTTTTAAACTTTGTTGCAGAGTATTTTGTATTCATTTAGGGTGAGTAGGGTTTTATTTTTATGGTGCTGTTTCAAGGCTTTATCACAGAGGCACATGACAGCTAAGGAGTTTCTACTTAACCAGGGGATGGCATTGCTTTTAATTTTTAGTTTTCAAGGGGGAAAGAGTGTCTAAAAGGTTTAGAAATGTTGTATTAAAGAAGGAGATGGCATCACCTAGTGGAAGAGTTTTTTAAGGGGCTCCAGTTGAATTCTTTCAGTAAGTCAGAGAAGCTGTTGGGATTAAAGTTTTTTAAGGAGCGTATAGAGATGATAGTATGACACAGTTGTAGTGAGGGAGAGTGACGATGAGCGAAAGTGGGAAAGTGATCACTGAGGGAGTCAGGGAGGGTACCACTGTGGGAGATAAGATGTGGGTGAGATATCAGAATCCAGTCAAGAGTGCTTCCAGAGGAGAAGTCCATTGATGGTCTGATTGTGGAGTTGATAAGTTGATGGAAGTTGCAAAGATTTATGTTTAAGGAGCTAGTGGTGGATTGAATGGAGGTCCAGTTAATATTCACATCACCTAGGATTATAGTCTCATTGGTTATGTTGGTGGAGAACTATGAGAGAATATCCTCTAAGATAGGGATATTGTCGCCAGGGGGGATATAGAGGGAGTCTATACATATGGATTTGTGCCTGTTTAACTGGAGTAGGGCTAGTAGTAGTTCGGCATTGGCAAAATGGGGGATGGGTTTAGTGTATGGGGTAACTAAGAGGAAGGAAGAATAGAGGAGAGCAACTCCACCACCCTTTTTATGGGTTCTATCTTTTCTGATGATACTGTAGTTGGGGGGATTTATTTCAGAATCTTTTACGGAGGGTTTTAACCATGTTTCAGAGCTTGACAGTATGTCAGGTTGGTTGTAGAGAAGCCATGCATGTAGGTTGGGGATTTTGTTACATATTCTTTGAGCATTAAGTGCAGAAAAGGAGAGGGTTTTTCCTGATTAAAGGGGGTTAGGGGCAGGGTTGCAGTGTTAGTGGGAGAGGGGCCAGGATTGGGGTGTATATCACCAAATAGAAGGGTGATAAAAAATTGATGAGCATGGAAGTAGAAGTATTTAGTTTGTTAGTGTCTAGTTTAAATTTCTTTCTTATCCTCAGTAGTCCACTTCATCACCTTTATGGCTCTTCTTTGGCCTATAATTTTTTGTGATTTTTGTGGACTATTACCTTCAACCACAGGGAGAGTCATCCTCCTCCTTGGCCTGGCCTGGCCCCATTGCAGGAATGTTTCCATATTTTGAGGTTTCTACACTGTCATCTTTTCCAGTCCTGGCACCAGTGTGCCTACCAGGATTAGGCACTTTTTTTATCCTGGGTCTTGTGCACCCAGCTCTCTTTTTCTAATTTTTAACCTACTTCTGTCCATGATATATGCTATATAAATATAGTCTAATATCACTGCCGTCTTGGAGTGATTTTGTGAAAAACGGGGTCCACCTTGTGAAGGTACTCACCAAGACTTGAGGATGAATTCAATTTCAGCAATAATACTCTCCTTTACTTGCTGACTTATCATCTCTCCAGTCGGACCCTTTGTTCCAGCATTTAGTCTCCTCTTTTCCTTGAGAATCAGGTGCCTCCTTAGCTACCTCCCTCAAGCCTCATAATGTAGATTTTGAAAGCTCATCATGTCTCAATTCTACCTTTATGACCCTTCCTAGCTCCCTTTTCACAGGAGCCTCATATCTTCTGACTGCGGTGCCTCACTGTCAGCCTGGGTACTACCACTCACTTCTGTCCTTGCAGTCACCCTGTTCATGGGAACATCAGTACCTAACAGCAGCTTGGCTCACTTTCAGGCTCACTGCTACAGGGTAGCTTGCTCCCTGAAATAGCCACTTCACCAGCCCCAGCTTCAGGTGTGTGGTCTATTTGAGTCTCCCCAAGCTACCTGACCCACATGCCTGTCACCAAGCCTGATTGCATGTAACTGCATATACACAAGGTACTGTATTGTCAGAATCAAGACATCTGCAGGGATATCCTCAAACACACCTACCTCCTTGCTTTTAATTCCACCCTCCCAGTCATGGTGAACCCTGGTTAAAGGTATTTGGAATGGGGTACCTCCTAAAGCTCTCACTGGTGTGGCCTATCCAAGCAAGTACTGCACATCTTTAACTACTGCAGGCTTCACAATGGTTATGTCAGAAGCTGTGTCTTTCTTAGCAGTGGTCTGTCTTCCATCCACTAAGATAGGATACAAACTTTGATAATAATTTGGCACCCCTGTTTTCTCCAGACAACTTATCACTGGCAGGCTGTTATTCTCCATTACTGGCTCCTTCAACATTTGTTCCCCATTTTGTTTCAGTGGACATTTCTCTGCTACATGGCCTCTCTGGTTACATTTAAAACATCTAAGCCACGGTCCTGGCAGTGTACCTGAACTAGTAGCTTCCTGTGTTACTGGTGTACTCTGTTGGGGTGGTTTAAGCTGTCCGCCATGGGTTCCCTTATATCCATTTGCAGCACTGGGTGTCCCCTTCTTGTGCAGTAGAGCCCTGCTTGCTAAGTAGAGATCCTCTTTTCTCCTCAGCTCATCTGCAGACTTGCACTTCCGGTCTGCCAACCAGATTCTCATG
This sequence comes from Protopterus annectens, assembly GCF_019279795.1. Lineage (NCBI taxonomy): Eukaryota > Metazoa > Chordata > Ceratodontiformes > Protopteridae > Protopterus > Protopterus annectens. The sequence continues at coordinate 209,879,333 of NC_056750.1, read as the reverse complement.
TCCTCAGCTTGTAAGGTCCTCAAAAGGTCTGCCAGCCTCTCCAAAGTGGTGACCTGACACCCACTCTCATATGAAAATAAGTGCTTAACTCAGCAATATAATCACATTCACTTTCATCTGCCTTGTGTCTATGCTCACAAAACTTTTTTTTTGTAAGCTTCAGGTGTTAACTTAAAGCATTTCAGTAAGCATAGTTTAAGAAATCAGTATCAGATAATTTAGAAATGGCAGTTACAGCTTACCATGGAGTAAAGGGGTCAGGAACCACACCCAGTGACCTTGGTCAACATTATATTGTTTACATACCATTTCAAATACATGAATAAAACTATAAAAATCATTACCCTCTGTAAACTGTGGAAGAAATTTACTGACCTTTATTTCTTCTGGGGTTCAGTTACTTCCTTCCCCATTACCTTTGTGACCCTGCTGAACAGTCAGCATCTCCCTCTGATGTTGATGCTCTCTATCATTTTCTTCAGCCTCCAAATGCCGCAGTGTCTCTTTGCCCTCCAAATGCTGCAGTCTCTCTGCTGATTATAACTTCATCTGTTTTGTCTTTTCTTCAACCTTCAAATGCCACAGTTTCACTGCTGATTCTAACTCCATCTGTTTCTCCACTCGTTTGGCCTCTGGTTGAAGTTTGTTTAACTCCAGACAGATTTTTAAGTCCTCTGAGGAAGAGGTGAACTGTCCTGTTTCTGAAGACTGCACATCCCCATCACCATATTGTTGCCTTCCAGGTAGCTGGTCCATGCTGCAGCTGTGACCAAGGCTGAAATAATTTCCTCTTTAGTCAAGCTGGCATGCACCAGTAGTTTGACTTCACACACCTTGGCCAACTGGTTCTTTGTCAGCTTGATATAATCCTCTGCTGACATTCTTGTCTGCTTTCCCTGACTAAACTAAACTAAAAACAATAAATAAAACAGTTGTGAAAATAAAACTATGTATGTTTACCTTGTGGCTGTAGAAGGTACACACACATTCAGTGACAACTGCCCATCACTACTGACATTCAATTAATATCCCACCCAGCTGCCACCAATATGTGATGGGTCCCTACTCTGGGCCAGCAATCAAGGAGAATCAATCCTCACCACTGACTCCAGTGAGGGACAGTCACTAAGACTAAAAATGGATTCACACAGTATTTTCATATGCATCTCCTTGCACCAGGCACAATTTTCCTTAAGAGCCCATAGAGAACATGTTCCATATCTGGGCTTGTCTTTCTCTTTCCAGGCTCACACAAAACTCCACACTGCCCACTTTGGAGCTCTGTGTCCCTGCTCCCAGTAGCTGACACACACACTTGGATATTTGAGTTTCTCATACACATACACACCTGAAAAAAGCTGGTACAGATTTGTTAGCTGTGCCCCTTTCTGCCCAGACTCTGAGGTAATCATGCTGCCACCAGTCAGCTACCCTAAGGCTCTTACAAAGGGTACCCACTTATGCTGTGTAAAATTAATACTAATACAAATGGTAGGGTGTGACCAAAGCAGCAAGACTTTCAGGAGCAGCCACAGTGTGACTTAAACATGCATAAGTACTCTTAAGATGTTAAAAGTATTCTATAATGGACCAGTCACAACGAAAGGTATTAACATATTTAATAATAATTTAATAATAACTAATAAAATTGAAAACATGAGAATACTGAATGCAATAAATAACAGAGTTTCAATCATAGAAATATAAAAAATAGCACAGTTGGATAATTTCACACAGTTACAGAAAAACAATACTAATCTACTCTGACTAAATGTCCCTGACTGACTAAAGAATTACTGTTCCCTGGTTACTTACTAAAGCAAGACAAGATTATGTGTGCTGAGCGTCTTACCACAGCAAAGCCAGATGATGTCTCTATTTGTCTGTGTGGATATGTGAGATACATATTGTTTCAGATTCCAAAGTGCTACTGCAAGAGTTCCAAATAATCCAGATGCTGGTTAGAGGATGACATCACCTCTGGTCGCCTGACTCCAGTGCAATACACACACAGAGTTTTGCTAACATCTGTGGCAGCATCTGAAAGCTATAACACAATTTCAAACTCTCTACCCTTTCAGGGTTGTCTGATAAACATACACACTTGATCAGTTACAACAATAGAACATAAATACATGCATACATTCTTTCTGTCCAGCATTTTTAACACAAGTAACTTTACAAGTATATTGTTAACTCAAACATCTATACAAATCAGTGTGATAGTCAAATAACATAAAATTCTTTACAAAACTCCAGCTAGCTATGCTGGCATATGTACAAAGGTACTGCCCTACTCTCCCTGGCACAGATAGCACTACCTCATAACATCATATTATCTATATCCAAAGAACTATTACACTTTACAACCATGGGCTTGTCTTTAAATTCATACTTCTATTTTCCTCTCTAGATTTATTATTACAAATATAAAGCTTATATTTAAATTTTCTCTTGTTAACCATAAGTGAACTTTCCTGATCAAGCAATTCTTCAGGATAACCTGTTTTTAAATTTTTATTTTTTATTTTTTAATTGTCAGTGTCATGGCTAAAACTGTATCCTCACATCAGCCTGCTTGTTCTGGTTGCTTGTCCTTTTACAATATTCCTTTTTAACCATAAAGGATGGATGCTATTAATCTTTAAGAAGCAGTTACCTGGCATTTCTTTGTGATAAAGAGTAAATGCATATTTTCCATTTTGTTTAATCAATAAAATATATAAATAATTCATTGCTCTAAAATGAGAATTCATAGTGAACTTCAAAAATGAATTAGCTTGATTTAAAAAATCCATTAATTTTACAAAATCATCTACAGTCCCCAACCCAATAAAAATACCATCAATAAAATATTTGAATAATTTAATCTTATTCATAAAAGCAGAATATATATATACACATATATATATATGTGTGTGTGTGTGTGTGTGTGTGTGTATGTGTACAGTATACACACACACACACACACACACACACACACACACACACACACACACACACACATATATAGCCACCCTTACAGCCACTCCATTCTTTTGCCTATACATTTTTTAATCAAATGTAACAAATTATAAGTCAAACTAAAATCATTTGCATTAATAAAGTGTCTTTGAGGCAAAAATGTAGTCATTTATGTAACAAATTACCTACTAATTCCAAACCTATGTCTTTGGGAATTACTGAATATAAAGCCTGTACATCAACCTTATCTAAAATGTTGCTTTCAGTTAGTTCCATTTTGCGGGACTGACAGGATTCCATGATATTTTGCCAGTCCCCAAAATTCTGGAAACATTGCATGCTATTGAGTTCTATTAATGATAACCTAGTGCTGAAGAGCAAAATATGGCAGTTGATATGTCATATAAATCTGTAGTTTTCTGAGGTGTTGACATATATGGAATTTCTACCACATGGAGAAATAATGTAGCCACCTGATACCATAGTATTTCCATTTATTTAATGGTACATCAGTTGTGCTTTATCACAATTTAGGCCTGTCTTCAATATTACATGATTATAAAGCTGCTGCAGGTATCTGTTGAAACTGAAGACTTGAATGGAAGATACTGTCTGTATATTATGATAACAATTATATTTGTGAAGCATCCTTTGTAGTTCACTGACTGTAGATGGTAATACTCCACTGTAGTGATTGTTGTGTGCACGTTTTGTGGACACTGATCCAAATTTTTCCATGCATGTATGTTGTGCATGGGTAGGTTGCACTCTTAGCATATAAAGCTGTCTGCTTTCCACAACTGGCTGTGATAATATATTGCATCTCCACCCAGTCTGCAAGTAGATATGCATCTTTGTGGCTGTATAGAAAAAGGAATCACCATAAGTTCACAGAGAACAGGTTTTCTTTCTCCATTATAGATACATATTGTAATTCTCTCTCTCTCTCTCTACATATATATTTATGTATATATATATATATATATATATATATATATATATATATATATATATATATATATATATATATATATATATATATATATATATATATATATATATATATATATATATATATATATATATATATATATATATATATATATATATATATATATATATATATATATATATGATATATATATATATATATATATATATATATATATATATATATATATGTGTGTATAATATTATTATATACACACTGGCAGACAACCCCCCCCACACACACACATATATGTCTGTGTGACTTTTTATAATCATAATGTAAGCAAAGCCAATTTATACTGTTATAGGTACATTATCCATGAGTCCATATAGTCACTATTATCATCTCAATGCATATTCAGCATGAAATCTGTTTGTTACATTGTCCCTTTAAATCTTCCAAAATTATTACACTGCCACTTTAATTACACCAGACACTTGGTGCAGCTTGGTGTATGACTTGTTTGTGGAATATTACCCATAAGATGATTAAGTATTTAGAGACAGACATATAAAAAGTAACATCAATGTAAGCCCAATTTAATAGTTTAGATTTAAGTCAAATCATGTGGAAAGAGGAAGCAGTGCAGTTACAAGACTATTATACAATGACTGGCCAGTAATACCCAAAAAGGAGCATGCTGATTGAGCATCCCAGCCTGAGTGCCCGTTGTAAATCCGAGAATATACCTATGGAAAAAGGTCCAGTCACCTGGACTTTTTTCCATTAGTATAGCCCATAAAATGTTTACGTTTCTTTCTTTTTTTAAAATATATTTTAGGACGGCACAGTGGTGCAGTGGTAGCATTGTTGCCTCACAGCAAGAGATTCTCTGGTTCGATTCTCGACTGGAGTGCCTTCTGTATGGAGTCTGCATGTCCTCCCTGTGTTCATGTGGGTTTCCTCCAGGTGCTTCAGTTTCTTTCCACATACATTTAGAGTGTTTCTCTTCGGGCCTCTGCTGAAAATTGGCTTCATTCCAAGTTGGACTTTCCAGGTTAACAAATGTTAAATAAATAAAACAGATACATATTTAAACTACCAAAGACCTCAAATGAACAAGGAGATGGCTCAGAGAAAAATAAGAGGATACTCAGGTACGTTCTGCAAAACTAAAGGAACATACCTGACTATCCACTCATATTCTGTTTCCCGTCTCTCCCGAACATTAAAGGTCTCCTGGTTTCTTTTTTCTTAATAAATAAATTAAAAAAGCAATGGGGATCTTCCTTTCATCATTGCTTCCTTTACGCAGCACTGATATACTGCATAAGTGTGGGACTGCAAGTTCCATACACATGCTCAGTACATCAGGAAAGCCTCAGGATACCGGAGAAAACATGGAAGGGTAGGATGGAGGCATTATACAAAGACATTGTTTAAGAAAAGTAAATATTTTTTTTTCTTTAATAATGTCATTGTATAATAGCAATAACTGACAATGTCAGTGTGGTATATTGAAGATTTACCCACGGTTGGCTTTATTTAATCACTCAGGCTTCACCCTCATGATGAAACCACACCAAACGTGGGTAAATCTTCAATATACCACACCAAAATTGTCAGTTATTGCTATAATATATATTTCTGTACAGTACAATGGCAGAGTCTGCATAGCTGTGTAAACCAAAGGTAGAATCTTGGAATAATTGTTACTTGAAAGTAATATCTGCATGAAATTGTACATATTTATATCAAATAAGGCAGCTGTGGCTTATAACAAAACATCTGCAGTGATGAAACAATACAGTTGCAGATGGATGCAGCACTGATGTCTAATACATAGATGAGATGCTGGATTTTTTTTATTTGATCCTAATATTTCCCTGCAATTATACTGAGTTATTCTATGTTGCAAGATGAAGTGACTATTGTAGGACTGAAAGCAAATACTTAACTGGATATATTTATTTATTTAGTTACTTGCTAACTGAATTTCTTTATTACAAACCCTTTACAGCTATAGAGTACACCACAAAGGAAATGCGGTATGTATAGACAGTTTGGAGTAGTTAACCAACAATCATGTTTTAGCAGGTAGGAAAGACACACAGAGACCTGTATAGCATGTATAATTCACATAAAGGGTAAAAAGAAATTAAGATTAAAATACACATCTTTGGAGTTATGTAAAAGAACATCTTGTTTACTGAGCTAATTTTCTGTTCAACAACAGCATTATTATAAAGATCAAAATTAATTAGCTAATTAATTTACAACCTATGCTGTCAAAGTTCTCCTGGCTGCAGTTGTACGTTGTACATAATGTTGTGCTTTTATGTGAATTCTTTGTAAACAAGTGTTTACCTCAG